>NC_086332.1:90725937-90830937 GCF_032445375.1 Bacillus rossius redtenbacheri
TTTTAGACGTTGTTACGTCAAAAATTGTATTCTTAAATGTAGTTTTATATTGTAGCCTATATTTAAAAAAATTATTTTTGAGATAGGTACCAACAAAATTATTTTCTTGTTAGTTATATAAAAAAAATTAAAATTAATATTTAAGTAACTAATTTGATGACCTTTTTGACTAACTGTGCAACAATATAGTTCAATTACTTCTCCCGCGCCCTCTCACATAATACGTCAAAACTCTGACGTCAGCTCGTCCGTCGCCTTCGAATAGGCTGCTCTGACATGGAAGCCTGTTTAAGAGCTGTTTTAAGTTGCTCGAGCTGAAGTAAATAATATCGTTCTCCAAAGAATTCCAAAATAATAAAATGTAAAATAATTATGGTAAAGGTAGCAAATTACGACTCTTAAGCCATTTTAACATTAAATGTAAGGGAAAATTCCACTTAGAATTTACAGAAAAACAGTCATGCGTATAGGAATGTATCTTCGATGGTAAGGTTAAAAAGACCGAATGAAAATTGAAGTAAATGCACACTTGTACTATACAATTAATTCATGATGTCAGTGATTGTGGTTTATTTAAGTATTTCTTGCTGAAATACAGTACCGTGCGCAGAGTAAAAGCTCTCTCCCTATACCATGGCAGGCGATCCTTCGTCACACTACGAGATGTTTATGTAATGGTAACAACATTATCAACTTTAATTTTATACAAATTTGGGGGGTTTTAAATTTACTTCTCCAATGCACCGAATCATTCTGTGGATGGTCCGGCGGTAATTGCCTTAAATGTTCGTTGATCGCGAATCTGAACATTATAGTACAATACCTTAATGTTTACTTTGATTTAAAATTAAACAGGTTTCCTCTACATGACTTGTCATTAAAAACATTTTGCTTATTTAGTGTGTCTGCAGTGTTATACTTCAATGAATAACGATTATTTTCTTTTCTAAGACTTCTTCCAACAGTTGGTAAAAGGTTAGAAATTAAGTCTTAAATAAGATTTTACATTTAAAATAAAATGATATAAACAAGGATATTGCCGATGTATTCTGTATTTTAACAAAACTCATTTTTATATATAATTATCTGTCACGAACACAGCTATAATTATTTTTTTCAAATAAATTATTCTTACGGAGAAATGTTTGCATAAACAGTTGAATGTTTGCCCTAAATGTAAATTATTCCAAATAAACATTCATTATTATTTTTACCATTGTGTGTGTCCGGCTTTTTTTATTCCGTTCTTCAGTGTTTACATTTTACCGTACACTTGCATATTTTTTTCCCAGTTTGTAAAATATATGCCCAGGTTATGTTGGGTTTAACAGTAATTCCTATGAGTTTGTACCATAAATTGTTTTTAGTACCTATGTTTGAACAATTTTCTCACAAAAATTGACAGAGATGGGTGAGTTTAGTGATGCAGTTTTCCATTGTAAATTATCATTGGTTATTACCTAACGTATGCGCACATTTATTGGGTATTTTTAAGAGATTTGTTTGTTTACACGCAAAACAATACGACCTATATGCTATTATTTGTCGTGAATCGTGTTCAAAGTGCACTGATACATGTAAGTAGTATATAATAGGACATACTGGCGCAGAAATAGGAGTGTGGTGTCTGTTTCCGCCATATTTGATTGTGACGTCACGGCCACTATATTAAGGACTTTGACCTTGAAATTTGACCTTGCCCTTCAAAATATGCCAAAAATGTTAAACATTTTCAGAAATTTTCCAAAATTTCATTAAAATTCGCCGAATTACCAGTTTTTAGGGACATTACACAAATAAATATTACAATATCAGAAAATTCGAAAATAACCTGTTTCGAGGGGAAAATTCCCGTTTCGAGGGAAATTTTTCCATGTTTTTTCCTCAAAAAATTGGAAGAGGCCAAATTTCACCGGAGGGGAACAATTGATTTTCTTCAAACGCTCCATCAGAAGTCGACCATGACCTTTATTTCAGCCGCCATTTTGAATTATGTCAAGGTGATGGATTCTAAAACCTTCCGCCATCTTGGATTCAGTCATTTAGAATTATGTCACCATTGCAATTTTTGTTACGGCCGGCATCTTGAAAATCTGTAATCATAAAAAAAATCGGGGAGTATTTTAAATTGAATAAATAAATTAAATTCATAAAAATATTTTTTAATTACAACGTTATGCCCTATTATATACTACTGTGTGTACGGAAACGTGACAACGTGATGAGTGTTGGTAAAACATGGCTGTTTCTCCCAGCGCACAGCGTGCAGTTGAACTCGGACGAGAGACTGTCCGGGGTACACATAACCTCACTTCGTGAGTGTCGCAGGAGACTGTACGCGGCTCCCCGCGGGCGGGCGGCGGAGGACGGGGGGGTGGCGGCTCGCTCGTTGATAAGGGCGATACGGCCTCCCCTAACAGCAGTCGAAACTCAGACCCATAAATCGCCACGCTTGAAGGCTGAAGACCACGCCTGTTTAATGGCGTAATTGGCGAGCGCCCGCTCGGTTCTTTGCCTCCACCCCGCCACAGCACACACTCGCCCCCTCGCGCCCTGCTCGGGACCCTAATTGCGGGCTCACCGCGCGGTTTGGGGCGGTCCCCCGGGGCGCCTCGTGACTGCCGCCCCTCGGCACTCCGGTGACGTCACTGTGTCTGCGTGCTGCTGGAGTCGCGTGACCGGCGCGTTGGCCCTGCCGCCGTCTTCTGCGCAGTTGCCGTTCGCCGAACTCCGTCACTTCATCTCCGTACTTCATCTCCGGTCTTCTTGCAGTCTTGCCGAAACTTCCCAGAAGCTTTTAGTTTTAAGTTATACATCTTTAGGCGCGTTATGCAAAAATGACGTGAGTGAATTGTTACAATGCGCGCGTACCATGCAACGATATTTTTACAGAATGAAAAAAGAGGTAAAAAAAAAGGCTGCACAGAAAAAAATAAAAATTATATATGAGCTCTTAAATCACATATATTTCTTGATTGCTACTGAATGGGTCCATATCATTTAAACATTAATGTATTGTAAATATTAGTGATAGAAATTGTGTTATTTTTTTTTACTTTTTCAAGTGTGTTTATGTGAGGGAGGTCATGTCCAGTATGTATAACGATGTCAAGTTGCTTGTAATCTTCTGCTGTCGCTGGCAAAGTGTGTCTGTGGAAATTTTAGTAGTCTGCTGGCCGTTTTCATGAAATTGTTTGTGATGTTATGTTCCCGAATGCATAATTTATTTGCATTATAAATAATTATGTCCATACATTGTTTCAAATATAACTGGCTTCGCGTTTCATTGAAAACAGTGTAAACACATGTTCAAAAGTGACAATGGTTTACAATGAATTCACCTGTTCTTATTCGAAAAAAAATTCTTTCTCATTTTCCTGGTTGGCCAATCATAAAGCGTAAAATATTGAATGTGCAGCGATAATACATTCAAATTTCTTTTTTTTTTTGTATTAACTTTGCGTTAATAACGTTTTCCTACATTGTGACGCATCACAGAACATAAATGTTTCAAGAAGTGTTCCTATATTGATTGTTCACGATAACTTACTTTAAATGGTGTCCAAATTGTTTCATTGGACTTGCATCCAACTGCTATAAATTAACATAAGTAATAAGTATAGTTTTAGGTTCACGATAACTTTCTTTCAATGGTGTCCAAATTGTTTTATTGGATTTGCATCCGACTGTTAGAAATTAACATAACTAACACGTTAAGTTTTGGATTAGTTGATCAATGAATGCAGCCCGTTATTTACCGGTGTGTTACAGTCGATTAATTTAGATAACGCAGACACAAAGGACAGTCACAATCAATATATATATACTTTTACTCTTATAAAGTTATTTTTTGTAAAAGCGTAGTTAGCCTAGACTTTCGGTTGACTTTTTGACTTTTTAAGAAATGAGTTTAACTAGCTTCAAAACAGCTAAATTTATTCGGGACGAGAAACACAGCCCAAAATGTAATTGTAAAATGTTACATAAGTTATGGGATGTAACAAACGTAAAAATAAATATGCAGCATCGATTGAAAATTAACTTTTTACATTATAAATTAACAAGAGATCAAATGTTTTACATTATCTTTGCTTCCCATGAGAATGGGCACGTTGATTGCGTGTGTCCTGTTGTGTGTGTTGTGAAGAGCTTATCTGTTCGAACAGTAGCTTGCAGCTTTGTCCAGCCAGGCGTTTGTAATTTGCTGGACTCGGAAATCAATTCCGTTGTTTACATTTTCTGTCCGGGCCAACAATTTGGTAAGTACTTCACCTCGCCATGACGGCTGAACTGGGTGTGGTGGATCAGAATCCATACAACGTATTGTGTTGAACATGCAGTTCAACGAGGTGAACAATATGTGGCGGAAGATGTCCCTGGAGTGTTTTAGTTTTGTGTACATCTCTGTATTATTTTTTTTAATATTGATTCGATAAAATGAGGGCTGGATGCATGATGTAGGTACCAAAGTGGCTCAATAAACAATATTTTCATTCACGTGCATTCAATTCAAAAAAGTAGCAAAACTTTCTAAAGATCTTGCAAACCTTTAATATAATTTTTTTTTACATTCTCCCCGCACTTTCGTGCTAAGGCGCTGCTATCAAGTTGGTTAGTTTTACTCGATAAACTGTATAGCATGGGTAAAAGTATTTACTTAGCTTTAGACCACTAGGCTAGTGTTATTAATAAATCACCCACGTCTGGCAGATGAGAAAAATGACTTTAGTATTTTAAGCAAGATCACTGGAGAGTTAAAAATTGTGAGAATTCTGTGTTAATAATTTTATTCTCACACATAGCCATTAAATCTTTGCCCGAAATTACAAACACTTATTTAATTGTTTATATAGTTTACAATTTACAATATACACACTAAAAAACTTTACTCGTTTGATTATAAAACTCTTCGTAAACAAGTTATCAAAACTTTTTGTAATGCTATAAGTCATATATTGTACTAATTATATGTCGGGTAAACAAAATACATGCCACTATTATATGTTTATTATAATTTAGGGAATTTTATTTTTTATTTTTAAAACCGTGCCTGTGAAATGTTACACAGGAAATAAATAATCGATTTATTTATTGCCTTATTTTAAGTGGCGAAGTTAAGGCGTACCTCCTTGTATTACACTTAACCACGTACATCTTTAATAACTAGGTACATGCAAAATAAACCTGATAAATATTATAGCCTAGACATACCAAAAATTGTCACAAATACATTTGAATAAAAACTGAATTAACATATAAGTACAAATACGAAAATAACAAAAAAATTGCATCTATACTAATATTATAAAGCTGGAGAGTTTGTTTGTTTGCTTGGACGCGCTAATCTCAGGAACCACTGGTCCGATTTAAAAAATTCTTTCAGTGTTGGATAGTACATTTATCGAGGAAGGCTATAGGCTATATTATATTATCAATAACATTAGGGATCCTTACTAAAAGTCCAATTTAGAATCAAATGCGTTGGAGGGGGTTAGATACAACATGCAGTACACGTACGAAGTGTGTGTTGACAATGCCGCAGGCGCTAGAAGTTTATTTCATATTGCCTATTAACATTGTTGCCACGCACTAGATGCCTTATCATTCTTAATTTTCCCATACAAGTAAAAAACACCCGTGTGATATTAACAACGAAGCAATCAGTACCCTCATAAGAGTTTAATTAGTATTTAAATACTTTTTATCACTTTAAATCGCTAACTTAAACTATTGTTTTTTTTTCCTATCTCTCTGTGTTTAATTTGTTTTTATTGCCTTTTTTTCAAGTATATATATTTTACAGACTTGAAACTTCACAGTAATGTTCCTTATGTTACTCAGGATGACATTTTCCGAAATCTAGATCCCATGGGTGGTTAAAACCAGGCAACAGTGGGTACTTTGTCTGCACGAGAACAGGATTTTGCATTGTTCATGCCTTCTGCGTCTCCATGGCAACGGGCATCGCGCGGCAGTGGCGTATCCACAAGGAGGGGCATGTATAATGAGCGGCGCAAGAGTGATCTGCCTGTAGACTGCCGTAGCGAAGTACGGGTACATCAGTTGTACGTTGCGTGCACGAGTCGGGAAGCCATCGGTGCTATTCATTTTCTCTCCGGTACATTATACAGCATTGTAATAAATTTTCACTGAATTTTTTTTATTCACTATTACTGTAAATGGGAGATGTGGCATAATTTTTTTCCATGAGTATAGCCGTGCGAAGCCGGGTCGGGCAGCTAGTATAAGATACACATGAGCTACCTAAAGTATAATATATTATAAAAAGGCCTTTTTTAATTTATCTAATGCTAAAGTTATAAATATTTAAATATACCTATTTAATAACCTAAAAATGTATGTAAAAATTAATGAAGACAAAAACAATTTAAATATATATACCAATACAGTTTCTTATAATAAATCATACATATACACGCACATTCACACATATTCAATCACACATATCTGATACCACAGCTAAACCTGATTATCGGAGTTAAGCAAGTACATATACCTATAATGTTTTATTAAATATAGAAAGGGAATTTTGAATTATGATTGACTCGGGTAGTTCATTCCAGGCACGAGCAGTAGTCACGGAGAAAGATTGAGTAAACAGCTGTCTTATGTTGGGGGATGAGCAAAGAACAACTACTCTGAGAACGTGTGCCTATACCTTGACGTGAACCGAGGAACTGAAACTTGCGAGCTAGATAGGACGGGGCCTGTGTCATTCTTGTTTTCTTAAGCTGTAAAAGGAAATGTAACTGTCGTCTTTTGTGCAGTTTTAGCCAAGATAACCTATTGTAGTACGGGGAGATATGCTCACGACTCCTAAAATTAATAATAAAACGGGCACACAAAATGCGAACACGCTGTAGTTAGTTTTTATATTTACAAGAAAATATGTTTATTCAACTAGGTTCCAAAACATTTATTTTTAAACTAACAAACATTTTACAGTGACCACTTAAAAGTCCACAATAAATAACTAGTACTTATTTGACATAGTTTTAATTTAGATACCACTTGCGAATGTCGTTGGAAAATCTTAATTTCCTTTTGGAGACGAAATTTTCTTGTTTGAAAATAAAAGCAGCTACTTAAATCTTACGCAAGAATATTTTCCTTTGAGTTAAGTTCAAAGAACTTTGTTTCGAGTATTGTCAACATGCGGGGGACCTTGATTATTGGCAGACAAGGAATAAGATTTTAATGCAATGAGAATGAGCATCAATACCGGCATTCGCCGTCAGCGGCATCAATTTCGTTCTAAAAAATTTCATGAAATAATTTAAATTTTTCTGAGACAAAAAGATTATTCGACTGTTTTATATTGGGCAAGCCTGATAATCATGTTTTTTGTTCATTTTATGTAAATAACTATTGTTTGGCTCGTCTTTGAAGTCGGTTATTTTGATATGGCTCTTTATTTCTCGGGGAATAATACTGATGATTTTCCAGCTGGAAGTCATAAGTACGCGCACTTTCAAGGCAGTCGTGAGTTCTCTGCTTGTAGCCATAACGTTTATATGTTGTCCCAAAACGTTTTTAGCTCTAACATCTACCCACCTTTTTTGGAATGACTCAAAGCAACATAAAATTTACGAAAATTTCAGCCTTACATATCTTAAACTGTTTACGGAACAAAATGCTGTACCGTACAGGCAAGACAGGCGAAACATATACATACATTAGTTTAGGGTATTGCTCCCACTTTTTGTTTGTTTACGCAGATCTCTAGGCATCAGCTCTACCGGGCTGGTGCCCCCATGGGCGAGGATACGGAATACGCCATATACGCAATTGGGAAAGGTGTTAGAGCTCCGGCTATGACCAGAGGCTATGACTAGCACTGTCACCACCTCGACCCTCGGCCTCACTTAGGTAACCAGACAGTTGGCTGTGTCAGCTCTTAGACCTTATCAGCACTGCTGGCGCCTACCTCGATCTGCTACATCACACTGGAACCCCTCAGTCACCCAGTGAACCCGTGGTCCGGTGAAGGCCTATCCAACCCCTCCTAGCTGTCCAGGCTAGTACCGGAGCTGTGTCGTCGCTCACCACGTCGACTCATCAAAGGGCTAGGGAATCCTTAGTCTGCTCCAAGCCTACTGTTTACGCACAGAGGGTTTAAGGATAACTCCACATGAGAAATAATTGATAAGATCTACCTAAATTCACATTTTCACCCCCTAATTATCAAAATTTAAAAAAAAAAATAAAAAAACTATTACGTTACTTTATAAGTTTAATCACATTGCTTCGTTTCTTTCCTCGTGCTTGATTTGCTTTTGATATTAGGCTTTTTACTGTAAAACTATATCTGGCTCATTTTCACCCACATATAGGTAGAATTCCGAAAGAAAAAACTTGCAAAATGACAATACGTGGAATGTATGCATGTATTTTTTTAAGTCTTACGTGTTGCTCAGTTTCCTTTTGGATATTTAATTTTTTTATCACAAAATTCTTCTACCAATTTTCACTCCATAGTGGTCTAGTTTCATATAGTGAAAAAATTTGCACTGAGTAATTTTTCATGTATTTTATTCGCACTCGGTTTTTTCACCTCCCGATCCAGTACATTCAACGGTATACATTTTTCTTCATGAATCAAAACTTACTACTCGCCTAGTGTTAAATAGTTAGTCAAACACCTTGCTAATAAAAAAAAATGTTTTATTGAAATTGGTTTTTTAGACATGATGCCGGAACAAACGACAAAAAAACATTTAAAACTATAAATTTCCTAATAATGTAAATATCCGTCTTCGTAGTTTATATGTGATTTCATTTAAATCGAAGGCTTTTTCCTCTAACGATTTCATTTAATTTACAGGATTTTTCCTTTGACGATTTCATTATTAGTACAGATATGTGTTTCAGATGTTAATTTAAAAGTGTTAGGATTATTTCCGCGCGTTTCACGTAAAATGAGAAATAAATGAATGCTGGTCATGGAAAACCAGCCGAAGTTCTCGCGGTCAAATGCTGGTTGGTTTTGTTTCGCCTCCGCGGGATTGAAGACCGGTGCTTCGGCGAAGTGCAGCGCCGGAAGCGCGTGTGGGGGGGGGGGGGGGGGACAGTCGCCCGCCGGCGCGGTCCAGCGGACACGCCTCCACCGGAACTTCCGGCCCGCACGCGGGGCGGGGGGAGGGGGGCCGCACCGAGCACAGCCTCCCCGTCACATTTGGCGTCCTCCGACTGCTGAATAATTCATCAGGCGATCAATTGGTAATGAGGACGACGTGCCAATTAATTGTGAGTGACGCGGGACCAGCTAGAGGTAGGCAGGTAGTGGTTGGAGGAGTGGTGGTCGCGCGGGGGCATGGCGGGGGGGGGGGGGGGGGGCGGTCGCCCGCGCCGCCTGGAGGAGTTTTCCACCGGCTGATGACGTGGTAATCGATCCGTGGCTAATGAAACGCGTCGTAATTGATATTGAAATATTCACCCTGTGAGCGGGCGCGAGGTCGGTCAGCGGTGGCGTGGCCGCCGACGTGGGCTCGACTTGCACAGATCTGCCGAGCGGCAAGCGGTTCCGCTGCCGGCGGAGATGTTTGCTTTTGGAACATTCAACTAGTCATTCATAAGAATTTTATAGAATAAGCTGGAAAAGCAGTTCCGTACACCATAAAAAGTGAGTCGGTGACGTAAAAAAAAAAGTGTGCTTGTAACTCGGTGTACACGAGAAGTGAAACTTCTTTGGCAGTTCAAACCTCATCTCGAAAGTATATTGTAATGTGTAACTTGGCAGAGAGAGAGAAATTTTAAAAAAATGCGGTTTTTTTTGTTTTAATTTATTTTTCAAGTATTTAAGAATTCTAACCTTTTTTGTATTTATTATAAATATGATTAAAATTAAAATAAATTAATAAACTTGGATTTAAAAAATTATAAATCCAAAATAATTGCTCAGTTTATCAATAATAATTAATTAACGATAAATAATACTCGCACCATAAAGAAAAACTGTGCGTCTTACTGTTACTTCAAATAATTCTGCCATTTGGAACACGCCAAATCTCTTAACGAAATATGGACATTCATTACAGGCAGCGCTATATCTGCGCGGGGAATGCAGGGACAGTCTAAGACAGCGCTCTCTACGCTGCTGGTTGGAAAAGGAGGAACGTGAGCGCGCTGGTAGCAAATATAAAATTCAAGGCATTCACAGCTGACTGTATATGATACCTATACATATATAATCTGAAATAGCGCTTGAGTTTTCTTTCATTTATGTCTCTCAGTTCTATATTTTGATGTGAAACTTCTGTGGGCGCGATGGGAGTAAAATTTCAAGGCCGAATTTTAATGCAACCTTTTAAAAAAAAACATGCTGTGAAACGATTTCTCACGCTAAACGGTTGCGGACGGTGCAGAGTTATTTTATTAACTATATAACACACCGTATTATAATTATGAGTATGTAAATGAATTGAGTCCAACTAAGAATAAACAAGTTGAAAAGTTTAATCAAGTCCTGTGCGTAAAATTTTTTTTTTTTTTTCACTTTTTGTCAATATAGTTATAACGCAAATAATTACCGTTAGGTAGGTCGTGCCATTTAGTTTTCTCGTCGCGAAGCGGCTGGCATGTTACTCATTGTTCGTTCATTCAACGGCAGAACATTATCAAATACATACTGCAATGCATTCATTAGCAATATAGCCTATTGGCAAAATCTGTTTCACTATAACAAAATGATGGGTGTTATTTGCAGAACTACAAAATCAGTCTAGTCGAATGCTTGATCACATCTAACCTATATATAATATTAAATAAAATTAAAACTAAATTACTATAAATAATCGTAGCTTTGGTGTTTATTAAACAAATTTTCTTTATAAGATGAGTATTTCAACAGTGAGTAATTATTATTTATTGTTTGTTAGTCAATATTCATTGATCAGTAATTATTTATATCCTGAGGTGTTATTTTTGAAGTGAGTAATTTTGTTAATTAATGTTAATTAATTTATTTCTAGTTTAATAAAATTTCTAGTAATAATTGAAAAAGATATTAAAGCCAAAAAACCCGCACTGTGTTTTCTTGTTATTAAATTGTATTAATGATTTACTGAGTTATACTACATTATATTATAAATATGGTTGAGAAATAAAATTTATTGAAGTTGATTTACATTTTAAAAGTGTAAAAATTGTAATTTGAATGGTTTTCATGCTATAGTTTGTGAATTGAAAATCTTAATATAACATTTTTTTCACTCTACACAATTTTACTCACTGCAGAAATAATCACATTATAAAATGTCATATTAAGATTTTCAATTCACAAACTACCTATATCATGAAAACCATTCAAATTACAATTATTACAATTTGTAGATTAATCTTTATTGATTAATGAATAATTATTGATATCCTAAGCAGTTATTTTTGTAGTAAGTAATAATTTTGTTATTTCATGTTTATTTAGAAATTAGAAATATTGCTTCTCTCTTTATCTCTGTCTTTCTCTCTATATTTGTCTCTTTCTCTCTCTCTCTCTCTCTCTCTCTATCTCTCTCTCTCTCTCTCTCTGTCATTTTACCTGTTACGCTATTATTACGAGTCGAGGTTTGAATTGCCAGAGAAGTTTCACTGAGTTACACGCGCTCTTTTTTGGAAAGGGGGGGGGGGAGGAAATGATTCCCAAAGAGGAGAACGGAAACGATCCCAGCCACGTATATAGCATAGTGATCTCTTTATCTTTAGTAATGTACCTATTTTCTGTCCTTTTCGCGTCAGAAACGATTCACAACAGTGTTTCGAGAAACCGTTTCATTAAACTTTGACCTTGAAATTTTACTCTCATCGCGCCCAAAAAAGTTTCATTTCAGAAAGATTTTTAGTTGAGGTCTAATTCAGATGATTCGATACTTTTTAGCAATTCAGTGTAATGTAATAATGTGTCTTAACCCAAATGGCAATGATTCCAAATAATTAGGAATTACTGGAAAAAACTGTTAGTTAAACCATTTATCCTTTGAGATAAACCATTCCAAATTTTAAGTGTTGCTAATTATAGGTGTGTACTTGAGAAAAAAATATCTTCTTATTAATTTAAAATTACAGTAAATTAAAAAGAAAAATAATGTTTAAATAATTTTACACTACACATAAGTTTTAACTTGAGCTTATCCGGGATATTATTTTTAATGTATTTATTAAGTAGCTATACGTACGTAGCCTGCCATCGGATGATTAGGCCTATATTAAAATAATGTATAGCAGAATTCCAATATGATAGTCCACAGAAAGTGGTTCATTAGTGCATGTTGTTTGGGACCTTCTTGGTTTGAAAACATACAAAAAATATAACATCGATAATGTTTTCATAAAAAAAGACTGTTCATTGTCATTGCTTTGCGTCATTGTTGGGGAATATCCGCTATACGGCTATGAACACAGGAAGTTCTCACAAGAAACACAGTAGCAGAAGGATTTTCATTTGTTTCCTGTCGGATGGAAATCTGAGCGCTCCTTAATGATGCAATGTGCTATCGGAACCTTCGCCTGGCATCGGAGACGAATAATTACGATTACGGTACTTTGAAATATTGTGCGTGTGAGCAATGCAATTATAAAACTAAATGGTGACCATTGCAAATACGTTTTCACATTTTGTAAGTAATTTTCTATTTAAAAAATTGTTTCTTACATAACATAATGCACCTTCTGTTCTACACAAACAAGGCATTTTTACAATTTTTTTTTATTTAGGAGTACTATATTCTGTAAAAAAAAGTTTAAAAAACTGTAACCCGACTACGGAAAAAACACTAAAAGTTAAGAAACATGGTAGGTGCTGTTTGATAACATCGTCTCATTGAGTAAAACAAGTCATTTGATATGTTAGATATTCCCATTTATTTAGTTATATTGAAATCCTCTGTCACTTCCACATTAATAATATTATAATTCAATTCAAATGCCGTAGTCGTGCGTTGTCAACTACAAAAAGCAAGCATTTTAATTTGATACACACGCAAGCATTTTAGTTTGATATACAAGAATGGTAAATTAATTTATAATATTATATAAAACTGATAGAATATTTTAATTGTAAAAGATTGATCTTACTTAATAAGACTATATTAGTAGTCAACACCTAACTTGTTTCTTACCTTTTAGTGTTTTTTTTTCGTAGTCGGTTTACAGTTTTTAAAACTTTATTTAAATTTTTCCGTTTTAACCTGTGATGAGACAACAAAAAGACTATTGATATAATAGCGTGAGAAATACATACTTAATAATTTAACATTATAAACCGGGACATTCATGATAAAACAATTGCTCAGTATACGCGTACCGGCAACGCTGCGAGATAAAGCATAGGCGAAGTTAATATGATTGTGTGAAATGTAAGCTTAGTCGTAAAGGTGAAAGTTTGTAAGAAAATGTGAGGATGAGAGGGAGTTGTCCGTGTGTGTAGTGTAGATAAGATGTATGTAATCTTGCTGTACATAATTTAAAAAAAAAATTTTACTATAAAATATATTAACAGATGAATATACAGTACAAAAATAGATACAAGAAAATAACTGGGTATTTAGGCCTACTTATTATTGAGCAGAGTCAATACTTCTCAGCCTTTCCAACTCCCATCAAAGACGCTGAATCATGAGGGTTGCATAAAATTTACCGCGGGTCCAGATCGCTAATAAATAAACTCTGCAATGTTCTTGCCCTACTTAATGCAACGTAAACTTGGCCCTGTGCAAAAATACTTTTTCCAAAGTAAAAAAAGAAAGGAATGAAATCGGTTAAACTAGGGGTTTACAAGGTAAAAAAGTTGGTTTGTTGAAGTCGGTTAAAATGTAGCTAATGTTACCAGGGCCATAATAACGAATCGATTGACACCTTATTTATCAAAATCGGATGAATAGTTTAGGCGCTACAGAGGAACATACATGCATTCATACATACATACATGCATACATACATGCATACATACATGCATACATACATGCATACATACATGCATACATACATGCATACATACATGCATACATACATGCATACATACATGCATGCATGCATACATGCATACATGCATACATGCATACATGCATGCATAGACTGCTAAAATCGTAACCCTTCCTTTTGGCTGCACCGTAGTCGGGTAAAAAAAAGGTTAAGATTATAGTTTCGAAATATTTAATTTAAATCTCATTTAAAATGTATTTGATTAGTTTACTAGTTTTAGTGAACATATATTATTTCTAGGGACACCAGATAACAATATCAGTTACACCCAAGGATACTTGCTTTCTACAGTTTCAACATAAAAAATATTAATATAAACAAATACTCTATATTAAATACTTTATTATGAAAATTAAAACTAAAATAGTAATATGTATAGACTACTAGATCATAACTTACAATAGTTAAATTATGTTTAACTTAATTTCATGATCTGGCAAATGACAACACTTATAAGACCGTGTCATAAATTATCATAAAACTGACACTAAAAACTATATGATATACCATTGTCATTTATTATAACTATTGCGAGCTTTTATTTCCAATATTATTTACTCTCCACAGAAATGCTCTAAGCTTTTGTGATGCAGGTCCGGTAATATCAATTATTCACCGTAACCCATGATGTTTCCTGTGAAACAACGGTATTTAGCATGAACCCTACAGGTGATTTGCATTGCAATGCTGCTTACCTTAAACCGATAGCTTGGTTTCCGTAAGTGCTAAGTGCCTGGAACAATGTTTAGCATTGGAGTATTAATGTAATGTTTAACTTGTTTTATATTTTTGACCTTACTGACAAAAAAAAGCTAATCAATAAATTACAAAACGAATTCCAAATATGTAGGCTATCATGCAAAGAGTTCAATTTTTATTTTGTGCGTATGTCTTTTTTTTTCGTACTTGAATGTTTCTTTGTATTAGTTGAACTAGAGAAAAATATTTTCTTCATTTACGAAACAAAATTGTAGAGACTATAATTATAGTCCTGTAGCCATACGGGCAGAGGCGTCGTGTTGCGCTTGCTTGTCTCGTCAAGGGAATTCGATAGCCAGGGCTTTATTTCCCGCCGACCAGGAATCGGGATTCCACTGCATCGCGCTGGTGTGCTGGATAGGTCCAGCACTTATCCTCTCCAGCTCTGGCTGGCGAGCCAATAGGCGCCGTGGTTGTTCACATGAGCTAGACAACATTTTCACAATACGTTTTCGTTAGAAAATATATTAAGTACGGATGATGTTCGAAGATAACTATCTTTTTTTTTCTTCCAGCCTTTTAACGTAATCAAAAAGATATTTCAGACTGCTGTACCAGGAAAAGTGTGTACACATACAAAACATGTTTAATAACATGCGCCAGTCCATTAGTAAGTACGGGAAAATGTTTAAATTTGACTAATTTTGTGGAATATGTTAGCTAAAATTATTTTTTTTTGTAAGATGGAAAAATGAAAGTAAGCTGCGCATGGGCCCGGCCTACAATCCCGGTCATGCCAACTTGACTCGTACTATCCTTGACTTGTGTCGTCACTCTAAGCGAAGAGGGGTTGTGGTTCTTGCAACAGGTAATGGCTGATTCCTTCCCCAAACAACCTGTTTTGTGACCCTGTGTGTGTGCGCGCGCGCGCGTCTCCAGTGAAATAGCTTCCCGACGAGACTTACCTTTTTTAGAAAAAATAATCCAAATTTGCGACTCCTGTACATTGACGGGCTGCTCTCTCTCAACGTGGCCATGTCGGTAAAAGGGCCACGTGAGTGGCAGGCCTGACTGGACTTGCCGCCTGGAGAGCCGCAGAGGGATGTCTTGGGAGGTCGAGTCGGCGGACCCTGGAAACCCCCCCCCCCCCCCCCCCCCCGACCGCGCCCTCACAGCCAACTGCGTCACAGAACACTCCTCAAGCGCTCCAATCATCGCTAATTGGACTAATTCCCGCCGGCCGCAGACCCACTACGCAAGATGGCAGACACTTGTGTGTTCCCCGTGCATTAATCTCTCGATGGAGGGATATCCCTTCTCCGAGGAACCCCACTGGAACAAATCCCGGTGCCCCCGGGGACGGGGCGGGGGGAGGAGGCTGAGTTATTGCCCCGCGATGACTTACGACAGAGGGCTGACCGAGGTGGGCGGCCCCTAGTTCAGCGCCGCCAGTCTCCCGCCGTCGCCCGACGACGCGACAGCCACTGCTCGGCTCTGTGCGACCGCCTCTCGTCGAACATCGGGAAAGGTCAAATCAATCACAAAGGGCCCCTCAAGTTGAACCTTATAAAAGTTTATTTTAAAAAAAAAACAGCCTTGGAAATATTGGGTCGAATTTGGTGATCCGAGAAAAGATGCTGCGAAGAGTGTAGACTATCACCGATACATTTCATCTCCAGAGCTGCGGCACAGCTTTACTCCATACGTATCACCGTTGACACAAGTATCACAGAATCCATGATCCGTTTATTGCCAAGTTTGGACAACGAAGCAGAACTCATTGTGATGTCAGGGCGAGAACCTATCTTCTAATGAGAAGTTCCAGAATAACACTGTACTAAATTCCAAGTAATATACAGGCTTGCTTATCTTTGAATAAGACATTATTTTAGTTACTTATTGATCCATTTATTGCATGTGATGTATCTATATTGTTTATATATACTCGAATGTTAGAGATTGTAATCATATTGCCAAAGAGTCGTTGGAACCAATCACTCAAATCCCTGAATGTTTCAATTTTCGTTACAGCTGCCATCTTGAAAATCCTTAATTACTATCCTATTTTAATGGAAACAACTTTAAAATTCATAAAAAATTAAATTAAAAATTTAATAATAAAATTTTTAAAGACACTGGGTTCGAACCTGGTGAGGTCAGTCGATTCAAAATTGCGAAATATCCTTCTACAGAAGCCACCGGCAGACTGACCTCCCACCACTAATACCAAGGCCGATATTAGGGCAGTCGGTATGACGTCATGGCAACCATCTTGTTTTCGTTGGCTGTAGGCCACCATCTTGGATCCAAAATTGTTTTCGTATACTAGAGTGCACTGTCACCATATTAGTTTAATTTTCGCTCGCTATAGTGCAGTATTAATTTATTACTGTGGTGTCCACCATCATTATATATTTGGCCGCCATCTTGGAAACCTTTAATTTTTAAGCAAAGAATTCGGAAAAATTTCCAAAAAAAAAATCGAGCAACCCAGCTTGATCCTTGATCAATGCGAAAAAGTAAAATTACAAAAAAAAAAGAGGCAGGTTCAAGAAATAAAACAACAAAATTACAAATTAAAAAATTATGTAATTTCTACTCTTTTACAAAAACAAGCAAATAACAAACATTTCTCGTTGTCTATAGCCTTCTTGGAAGGCAAAGTGAGACCTTCACATATCTTGACATGTGGTTTCAGGGTAGTTCTATATAACAGTCGATAAACCAGCTACATCCAGATGTTTGCTAGACACCTTCAATCAGTGGCAAGGCATGACATCGGTGGCCAGAAACAGTTTGTGGCCAGGCCTGTTCAGTCAGCGACCAGACTCGTTCAGTTGCAGGCTGGACACGTGCCGTTGCAGGCTGGACACGTGCCGTTGCAGGCTGGACACGTGCCGTTGCAGGCTGGACACGTGCCGTTGCAGGCTGGACACGTGCCGTTGCAGGCTGGACACGTGCCGTTGCAGGCTGGACACGTGCAGTAGCAGGCTGGACACGTGCAGTTGCAGGCTGGACACGTGCAGTTGCAGGCTGGACACGTGCAGTTGCAGGCTGGACACGTGCAGTTGCAGGCTGGACACGTGCAGTTGCAGGCTGGACACGTGCAGTTGCAGGCTGGACACGTGCAGTTGCAGGCTGGACACGTGCAGTTGCAGGCTGGACACGTGCAGTTGCATGCTGGACACGTGCAGTTGCAGGCTGGACACGTGCAGTTGCAGGCTGGACACGTGCAGTTGCAGGCTGGACACGTGCAGTTGCAGGCTGGACACGTGCAGTTGCAGGCTGGACACGTGCAGTTGCAGGCTGGACACGTGCAGTTGCAGGCTGGACACGTGCAGTTGCAGGCTGGACACGTGCAGTAGCAGGCTGGACACGTGCAGTTGCAGGCTGGACACGTGCAGTTGCATGCTGGACACGTGCAGTTGCATGCTGGACACGTGCAGTTGCAGGCTGGACACGTGCAGTTGCAGGCTGGACACGTGCAGTTGCAGGCTGGACACGTGCAGTTGCAGGCTGGACACGTGCAGTTGCAGGCTGGACACGTGCAGTTGCAGGCTGGACACGTGCAGTTGCAGGCTGGACACGTGCAGTTGCAGGCTGGACACGTGCAGTTGCAGGCTGGACACGTGCAGTTGCAGGCTGGACACGTGCAGTTGCAGGCTGGACACGTGCAGTTGCAGGCTGGACACGTGCAGTTGCATGCTGGACACGTGCAGTTGCATGCTGGACACGTGCAGTTGCATGCTGGACACGTGCAGTTGCAGGCTGGACACGTGCAGTTGCAGGCTGGACACGTGCAGTTGCAGGCTGGACACGTGCAGTTGCAGGCTGGACACGTGCAGTTGCAGGCTGGACACGTGCAGTTGCAGGCTGGACACGTGCAGTTGCAGGCTGGACACGTGCAGTTGCAGGCTGGACACGTGCAGTTGCAGGCTAGACACGTCTTGATGTAAGCTAGACACATCTATTCAGTGGTCAGGAACGTATGTCCATTGGTGGCAACCCACATCCAGTTAGTAATCGTCGATACTCGGCGAACATTTTAAACAGTTCATGTACAAAATCATGCTAATAGGCCAAGCATCTCCGAAGCAAGAGGTATTATTCATCGATACGCGACCGACATTTTAAACAAGTCATGTTAAATGCCAGGCATATATACAAGTCGTCTCCGAACCACGAGGCCAATCATGTCCAGACTACAACTTGACGAGGCACATTATAAAAAGGAAGCACATTAAAAAAAGGAAACAATCGGAAGCACGTTCAAAAAAAAACACAATCAGAAGCACATTCAAAAAACTAAGCAATATCGGAAACACATTAAAAAAAAAGGAAGCTGTATTACGAGAATTTAATCTTAGTTACATATCGAATTTTGAGAAATAAAACCGTTTTTTGTGAAATCCATTTTTTTTTTTAATTTTATAGAAATGCAGGTAAAACAAGTCATTGTATGTAGCCAGCTTCCCTCGATTCCTTGAGTGTGAATGCTACTTCGTTGAGGTGCGAGTAGTTTTCTGCCCAAAGCGAAGCCTTTGGTTTTCTCAGTCGATCGACCAATATGTTAAAATCTTCCCATGATGTGTACTGGATATCTTTTGCTGCTGCCATCTTCCTGAATTTTTTTTTAAGATCACTGTCGTCCCTGTGATCATCATAACCTTAAACAGAATAATCTATTTTATCACGTCGTTTCCATCATTATGGTCTCAGAGCTTCATCTCAGTCTCAGTTCTTGTTACATTTAGGCGCTTCATCACAGTCTTTGGTCTTGTAACCAGCTTCATAGTCACTGTCGTCACCATCGTAGAAGTCAGCCTCTTCACCTGTATTACTTTAAGAATTCGAATTCGATGACGTCGAAGCTTCTTCATCGTCTAAAAGATTCATTTTTAATTTTCCATCATTATTCCAAAGTATGGGAGATCTACTTGATATGGATTTGACTGTATACCTACCTCCACGGTGATAACTTCCATTGGTTTCTTTCATAAACTGTCATCATCCTTCAATATAAGTTCTTTGTAGAGATCTGGATAGCTATGAATATAAACATTCTTAAGATAAGGAAAATTATTGTAATGAAGCACATTCTTCTTTAGAATAGTAGCTCCATGATTGTCCTGTATCTTGTAAGTGTACTCTACGTTACAAGTTCCACTGTGTATATTTAAGCTCTCTCTTTGAGTAAACGACTTACTATATCGAACACAACGTATCATTTTGCATAGTGGGTTTTTAACACAGTCATTCTTCTCGCGTTGTCTAGCATTCTTTCTCACGACAAACTACTTGCTGCAATATCTACAGCGGTGTACTTTTGATACAGCTACAGGCAATGAAGCAGGATCCATTTTAGCTTCTGCGACTTATTACCAGATGCAAACTGAGAGTATTAAAATGGAAAATTTACTTCAATAGAACGTTTAATATTTAATCAGTGAGTGTAACTTTTCAATTTTGAAAGATTTGTGATTGAGTAGTTGTGTTTTTCAACAACAGATGTCGCCACATGTTGTGTGGAAGTAAATATGATTAATTTTTCATGGGGGATGCGGGATGCTCACTCACGATCGCAAGAGAAGGATGGAGCATATTGTTTGACTGAGTAATGATTTTTTTATTTGAATTCCACCTGATAAAATTATTGTAAGTGCTTATTTAGTAACAGAAATGCACAAATTAAATAACTCTAAATAAAATTAAAAGTCTCATTAAGTAAAAAAAAAATTTGTGCTGATATTGAGATCTCAGAAATAACCAGAAGCACTCGAAGAACATCAGCAGAAGTCTCACCAAAAATAACCAGGATCACACGGAGGAAACCAACAAAATATAGAGATGAATAATCAGGAGCACGCAAAGAAAACCATAAAAATATTGGCAGGAATAATTAAGAGCACACGGAGAAAACTAACGCACTTTTTTCTAAATCAAGATCAGGGTATCACAAAAAAAAATACAAACAGTTTCTGCCATCTTGTGAACTTCTCGTTTGTTCAGCAAGGATAGAATTCTAGCCTAAGCCAGAATTTTTTGTAATATATTTTTTTTTAAATTATCGCTTCGTAAAAACTGATTACAGCATTTATACAGCTTAAAATTTTATAAAAGGACTCTTTGCACAGTTGACTTTTTCATGAAGTTGAGCATTGTTTATTTTAGTGAACGAAATACTGCAATACCGACACATATATGGTTAAGATGACACTCTGATATTTTTGGAACAACATTAAAGTTGGTTGGTAAAATAACCATTATAAAATTCTTCCGTGATTAAAATAGTTATCCGTCTAAATTCGAACACACTCACTGTCAAAAAATTTTCCTCGATTTTTAAGCTTGTTGATTTGTGTATTTAAATATGTCATCAGCGATAGTTTATGTATCTCATGTACGAAATATATACCAAGTAGTTAAGCATCTTACCAACAGTTTTCGTTATGTTATATCAAAATTTATATTTATTTTTTAACTTATCGTTCTTGTATTATAGTTATTTAGCTGTACTAAGGCTTAGTTAACGACTGGTCAATTTTTTTTACTTAAAATCAGATTGAAATATTTTAAATGCTGACTTTTGGAACATTAATTCACATACCTAAAACGAAGCACACTAATAGACGTAAAAGGGTTATTTTTATTCTCAAAGGCTGATTTTCAAAGTTGTCCAATAATGAAAGATATGTGTAATACCTGGTATCTAATATCAGTTATTTTTTAAAATAATGGCGTACTTTTATCCAGAGTTATCTACTTTATATGATTAAAATATTAATAATTTAAGTGTTATCACTCAGGTTATGGTGGAATCGTTTCATAATTGTTTTATAACCAAAGGAAAATATGAGAATGGTAATTATGTTGTAACATATGTCAATATGGTTTTATTTTACTATTTTAATTTAACCTTTCTGATATCGAAAGACATTCGACAAGACATGTAAAACATATTTTTAAATAAGCAGTAATTAAATTAACTGACATTAAGGTTTCAGCATAATTCACCGGATCTTTTTACGTCTTACGCCACCTGTATGTAACACGCATGTACGCTAAAATTTAAATTCTAAAATATATATTCAAAAATGGGGAAAACGTTCTCCTGTGCTTTTCACAATCGTATTAGTAGACAATACAATAACAAGCTTGAAATTGGGGAAGGTCACTTGAGACAAATATGGTCATTATACTAACTTTCAAAATTGTAGGTTATAGGTATGGTATAAATATTAATTACGTTTTAACATTATAATTTTCAAGAAAAAATGTTGACATTTTTCAACATTTTGATAATTCAATATTTTCTTCGGATTATTTTCTTTTATGTAATTATACACACACAAGTATAATTTATTTTTAAGTTATTTATAATGCCTCCGCTTCAAACTGAGCAGTTTCACTCGAACCTAACTCTCTAAAAACGGAATAAAAATCATTGCTTATTTAGAATTGAAAGTTGGAATGTAATGTACCCACAGTAAAGATCGATTAGATATTAACTGGTTTCAAGCATTTTGGCTACGCCAGTGCTAAGTTTGGTAGGCTGTTGTGATGTGGCAGTAATAAACGCTCAGCTTGTCGCTTGGCCCGCTGTTGTCCTGAGCACGTGGCCGACCGCAACCCAGCCCCTGGAAGGTAGGCTACACGGGCAGAGGTAGGGGATCTAACTCTCTGCTCCCTGGTGTAATAAAGGCGATGTAACATACGGTATGGCAGGTGTCTTAACAGACCGAACTCCCACTCTCTCCCGGCCCGAGAAATAATCCCCTGATTACTCCTCAATCCTCTCCAGACTTCTAGTTTCCCATTTTCCCTCGCGCTGCCATTATTATAACCTCTTTCGCCCATCGCGTCTTGCCCCGTTTCAACACACTGCATTAAATACAATTTAAGAATAAAGCCTTATGAATATATTATGCGTATACTCCATTGAAACTGTACTTGAGCAATAAATAAAACTCTAGTTTCTACTGCGTCCATCTCGGCATAATTCGCAGCACTAAACGTTCCTCAACGCTCACTACACTTCTACGTTCTTTAAATGATTCATGCAAGGGGGGATTTTGATTTAATAGAATTTCTTGGACATACGCCATTTCAGTGTTGCACTATTTGTCATGGAAAAAATTCATAAATGCAAAATAAGAATTAAAAAATTGAAACATAAACCCACATAAAAGAAGCCTAAATCAGCTGATGTCAAATAGATAAGCCCAAACGATGAACCTATACAAGTATTATGGTCAACACAACGACTACAGCACAGACGAACACATTCAAACTCAAATATCATACAGCTACTACAAACATTTATTTCAGCTTTTTAAGCATCTTCAGGCTTAAATTACTTATCGTTTAAGTATGTCAAGTTAACATATATTCCTCGGTAACTTCTCAGGTCAATACTCATTAGTCACATAATGTTTTAGGACCAGTTTAAATGGCAATATTATATGTATCTTACACTCTCACTTCTTTCATTGTAACAATTTAACAAGAAAAAGAACATTTATTTTCTAGTAGAAGATTTCAAGGAATATAACATCAATTTAAAAAAGGTATTTGTTATGTGTTTCTAATGTAGGCATATATTTTTGTTGCAGAGCGGTATATTTTCTTTCAATTTCATTCAGTTGATAACACACCGTCCATAAACTTCACATAACTGCCGAAGCAGAAGGTTTGCCCCTGCCGCGTTGTCCGGCTTCAGCGGGGAAAAAAGAACCAATCCAGCAACGTCAGTATCTCTCTATCCTCCTCAGAACGGTTATTGCCACGCGTCATCTTCTCCGATAATTAATCCTACACTTCGGCGGGCAACAATGACAGGTCAGGAGAAGGGTAGACGATACATCTCGTCGTGCTTCAAATAGTTATTATTTTTCTCAGAGAGCAGCACTGCACTGGCCCCAGAACAGAAATCTTATATGTGATCATTCGTTATTCTCCGGTTTTTTTTCAGTTTATAATGAAGTCCATCAATCATTATATTATTCAAGTAAAATTCTCGTTTACATCAAACATGTATACAAACCAAAGTGCAACTCACTCTGTCACTAACCTATACAAATGCTGACCCTCTTCTAGATCAGCTAGTAACTAAAAAATTAGCAAGCGTTCGGCTCTTGGCTTGTAATAGAAAATTTCAAAATTTTCAACCCTAAAAAAATGTAGTATTACTACGAATCTTTAAAGCGGTACATTCTTTTCTTTGGAGGCCGGTGTGGCTACAAATTACGATATTTAAAAAAGCCTATTGCACCGCCTTATCGGATTTGGCGAGGTATACAGTTTCGGTCCAAGGACGTTTTGTCGTATCCCCATCGGTTTCGCTTCAGATAGTGCAAACATATTAGAATCTGGGGAAGTTTTGTAATTTTTTTTTCTTACCTTTTCTGGATATTAAACTTCTTTGGGTGCGATGAGAGTAATGTTTTAGGCCGAATTTTAATGCAACGTTGTCGTGATACATTGCTGTGAAACGTTTCTGACGCGAAAAGGACAGAGAATTGTTACTTGGCGAAAGAGAATTTTTTTCATAACATAACTAAAAACTTAAGTGTGTTTGGGAGGGGTCTGGGCTAGGGAGAGACTTTAAGTACGTCTCAGTTCGAGGCCTATCCGCTCTACTCATGTTGGGTTTAAGCCATGAAGAAGAAGTAGCATGCATAAAGTGCTAGGAGGGGATTGGCCAGCCATGGCAACGATTGGCTCCATGGCTAACTCCCTCTCACTGACTATTCTAGACTAAAGCTTCATACGTTGGGCCCAGGTTAAACCTGCATAAACACAGGGAAAACCCGGGGCTCTTACATGCGGGATGCAAAAAGATCAAGTAGGTTGGTTACAGGAAACAGAGGGATGGTTAAGAAAGAAGAGTTGAGGGCAGAGCACTACTAAGTAAGCGGGAAGTTTGACATTGCTGTCCGCATTAGTTCGGGCGGTGCTGGTTTATTCGGGGACGACGCCCGTCGTTTTCCCACCGGGCTGCCAGCCATCCCACCTAAATTACGAAGAGGAAAAGAAAAATGGCACATATTAATTAAGTTATATAATTATAACCTAACTAACACTACTGTAACGTCCAGCACTCAGCACTGCCAGCCTGAGCATGTCGCTCGTTGGCAAGAGAAGCTTCAAATGTGTATATTTGCACTCAAGGCGAGGACAAGCACCGGCTAAACGACACTGTTACTCTACAGCTGTTATAAATAGCAATGTCTAAATTGGCGCAGCTTAACTGACCTAATGTGTCGTACCACACTGTACTGCCTAGCAAGCGGCGTGCCGCTCGTTGGTATACCCAAAGAGATATAAAGAGAGCACTGTGATATAAATGTTGCTTTGCTCATTTTCTTTCTCCTCTTTGTGCGAAGATTCGTCCTCCGACGAAAAAAAAGTAGAAACAAGAGTGATAGATGAACGGAAGAATAAGACAGAGTATGCGCAAGCGCTTGTTTCAGAAAATAGATATAGGTATAGGTATAATATACAATCAGCTGTGGGTGTCTTGAAATTTTATATTTGCTACAGCGCGCTCGTATTCCTCCTTGTTCAACCAGCGGCGTAGAGAACGCTGTTGAGACAGTCCCTGCACTTCCTGCATAGATAGCGCTACCTGTTATGAATTTTATATTTCGTTCAGATATTTGGCGTGTTCCAAATGGCAGAATTGTTTGAAGAAACAGTAGCACGCTCAGTTTTTCTTTATAGTGAAAGTATTTTAACAGTGAGTAATATCAAATATTGTAATACGACATTACGGGATATTCTGGCCAATTAGCATTGGCAAAGCGCTAGACAATTTACTGCATTGCTTTCAAACTATGATCACTCCACGCCGCTTTGGTTGGTATTTTTTTTATGAAACTAACTATTTTCGTAATAACAGAGATTTAAATCAATTATATATATATAGTATATATAAATTCCTTAGTATCAACTTTGTGAGTATTTATTTTTAACAATCTGAATATTACCTTGAACATTTGTCCCAAAAAATGTTAAATGGCCACGTTTTAGTCCAACGGATAAAACATTGTGTTTGAAGATCAAAAATAATTATCTAACTACCTTAGTAGGCATAATATGAAATACTTTAAGAAAGTTGATGCTGGATTGAGTTAAAAACATTAAAAATATTTTCTCTGCATGTAACATGATAAAATTAGATTATTTTTTAATATTCGCGAACACATAGGATGATGTGTACATTATGTTCTTAAAATGATTCAGGAGTTTATAGAAGATTCCAAACATTTCCAGAAGAAATAGATGATTCGAAATCTACCTACGCCTGTAGGCTGTGCCGAAAGGGATTTTTTTAATACACGCCCTTACCAGATAGTTGCGGTATTTAAACTTGGCGGGCCTACATAGTACGAAGAGATTAACAAGTTTGTTCCTTTTCAATTTTTGTCATAACTCTATCGTTTATTTGAGTAAGAAACTCAGATTTGTTGTAAATTGTTTACACCCTCAGGTTGGTGTCCTTGAATTTTTAAATCGCGCTAGTGTTTTGCATATGCCTGTCTCGTGTATTTAAAATAATAGGATGCTTACCTATATTAATAATGTGTAGCGCCTAAAATGTAAAGGAATCGGGAGACCTCGGTAAATGTTTGTGTTTAAATACCAATATTTATGTTAGTGTTTTTGTGATCTTTGCCTGTTTGATTGTATCAGTTCTTTCGTGAAGGCACTAGTAAATAGCACATTTATGTTTTTTGCGTTTTTGGTGTATTGACCACTTTAAATTAAGCATTTTGTGTGCATGTCTGTAAATGATATCGTGATTTTACGAGCCAAACATGATTCTGTGTTGTGAAAAAAAAACTAGGTTAACCTAACACCACCTTCTGCCTCTAATAAATTATTATAAAAATCCTTAATTTTAATGTGATGAATATCGAGACACGAAAATACAATCATGTTTAGCCTTGGAGTGAACTCTCAGTTGACTTCTACCCTCGTTGCTCGCGCTCGTAGTCTCGCTCACGCTCACCGCCATATTGTCTAGTCCCTGATCGTTAGTTTAGTCTCGCGTCTACGCTTCACTGTGCACTTGCACACAGCAGTACACCACACAGTGTTCCAACACTCATACTCTTTAAAGTCAGACCTACAAGTATCACAAATCTATTATTTTACTATTCCCCGAGTGAACATCTACAAACGGCCTAATTTTATTACTTAAGGTTTTTAAAATATAAAATTTATTTTAATAAGTTTTTTTGGCACTCAAAATTAAAATATCAATGTTAAGTTTTGCCAACTCTTACCGAGGATAATCAGATTGAGTTCAGCAAAAAATATATTCAAAAGGGTCAATTTTAAGACGAATATTTTAATTTAAATTGAACCAGTGGCCGGCGACCGCAGTGTATAAACTGATTTCTATAGAGGGAAAGATATGGGCATAGTTGGGAGGAGGGGTCGTTGTGTAGTACATCTGTGGCAACAAATGTTTCGGGAAATTACTTCTGATTCATACAGACTAGCAACTTTTTGTGGCAAGTGAAGTCATTGAATCTTCTTAACTTCTTTGGAGTAAGAAAATCCTGTAAATATTTTTGTACTTAATTTTACAAATAAAATCACAATTTTTTTGGTACAAAATCACACGACACCAAACCGTGCTTAAATAATGAAATCGACCATTCAAAACTTTATTTATGTTTTATTGAGATAATGATGTACGGTATTTAAATACATGGCTCTATTAAATTTCTTTTGTTACGTGATTTTTTTTTTGTTTGCTGTATACGTTACGCTAATATAGTGCATTAATTTAAATATATTGCTAGCTGACATACCCCATGTAGCTTGGGCTTTATGCAAAGTGGAGAGGCAGATGGTTATGATCTTCATATTTTAATCCCATTTAGATCAAATGTGCAAATTTTTTCCAAGCTCGAATAAAACTGCAGATGTTATTGTAATATTTGGCATGTTTAATAAAATGTCACACCAATTAATTAAAAAAAATTGATTTGTAGAGTTCTAAGTTCTCAAAACTCCTTTAATAATTGACGTAAATGGGTCATTTAAAAACACGGAAAACGGACAAGTAAAAAAGTTAGATGAGGCGAAACGTTGCATTCGATATATTGTCCAAATATTCACAGATATACGTCTTCAGTTTATCAGTTCTCTTTCACGCTACTTTATTTTTTGTTTGTCAGATAAGACGTAATGTATGACGGATCGTGTAAGCCACGCTTATAATTTGTCACTTTTCTTCTTTGGACTGAAGTTTGTTAATACTCGCTGGCTCGAAGCCAGTAGCGAGAGGGACTTTGGGCCATCAAAACTTTTTTTTTAAGTTTAAAACATCTATGAAAAAAGGATAAATTTTCAGATGTGAAATTTAAAAAAAAAAAGCAATTTACAGTTCAAAAGTATTATCTGGTCGTGATAGCTTGCGCGTCGCGCGATTTTGTGGCGAGGATTGCACATATTCGATTCCCCCCCCCCCCCCCCCCCCACACACACGCACCCACCCGCCCACCAAGAAAGACTGAAATTTACGAGCCCACCCGCTACAGTCTTGTAGGGCCAGTTTTCAAACCTTTGTGCACGAGTGGCTTGTAACCATATCGTTTGATCGACATTTAGAAATGTATCTTAACTGTACAAGTTCACAATAATACTAAGTAACAGCGCAGACAAATCTGACGCAATGCACGCGGAAGGCTTTGATCAGCGGACGCAGGCAGCAAAACCAGCGCCACAGACACGAGTGCAAACAAGACGGTGAATCACTGCGCGTTGTGAGAAATAAGGCGAGTATCGCAGTGGAGTTCCCCCAGCTCGTCTCACGCATGATTGATGGCGGCGCCCGTGGGGGAGAAACTCTGCTTGCCAAGAGGCGGCTCCCGGATCAAGGACTGTGCCGCAGGGGCGTAGGCACAGTTTTGGGAGCCCGGGCTCTACCGGGGGGCCTGGCCCCCACATCATAGGGTGGTCCGGGGAATTTATAACATTCAGATGCAAAATGGTACGTTTTGTGGTTTTCTGAAGGTAATTTGTTTCTCTCTGATTATTATAAACGTATGATTGTGTGTCAATAAAATACACTTTTACCTATATAGGTCACAAATTGTTAGGATTAAACTTTTGTTAATACAATGTGATTATTACAACAAAACTAGTGCGTTAATGTAAAATATTACAAATCTGCAGGCAAATTTATAGTTTCATTTGATTGCCAAGTGCCCCTTTCAAAATAAACCTAACGTTTAATTACAAATGTGTATTTTTATAAAAAAACTGCCACAGCTAAAATATAGTTAATGGAGTAGTTTTGGGCCCGCCCGCTACATAGTAGCTTTCATAATACTAACATTGCTACATTGATTGGGCAAACAAACCAGTGAAAAATTAGGTACCTTTATTTTGGTAGCAACATATTTTGTGGTTTAAAATAATGCATATCCTACTCATTTATATATAAAATGATTTTTTTTATTACAAAACAATATTTTTTGCACAGAAATTGTCTGCCACTAAGAAATTTGAAATCAAGTAGATATATTATTATTATTATAGATCTAACACTTTGGATTAGAACCTCCCACTCGAGGATGTTTTTGCTAGCAGTTGTAGGCTCATCCAACAGGTAGCGTCACATGTCGCGCAAAACATGGATTCAGTAAGAGTCGCACTTCCATATCTCCCTCCTTGCTCAATGGCTGCGCCTGCCGCCGAGCCAGCTCGCCCACGACAGTTCGTTCCCCAGCCACTTGGGGCGCTGGTGCCTCGGGAGCGGCCATTCATTTCATTTCCACATACAGAGTGGCGTAATGAGGGTCGCTTCATTTAGCAGCGGTTCAGTAGCCACTTTTACATCAAACGATCGCAGCCCGCCGCGCGCCCTTTAATTAAGCCTAAACCCTAAGCCCTTCTCCGATCTCTTATGCGACCGCAACGGTCTTTTTTTTTTTTTTTCAATCCATAGCATGAAATTGAAAACCAACATTTATTCGCCTTTTTCCCTTCGCCTCTTTTGCCATTCCCTTTTTGACGCAATAAAAAGCAAGTGGCCTTGCCATTTGGGATCGCGATGTCTGCGGGAGTCTGAACCCAGCCGATGTGCGCGACATGTGGGGGGGAAAAAAACACGAGCCTTTCATTAGTAAAGTGCCATTGCACAGACTACTTCGAGCTCAAATTACTTCATTTCATGTGTCCAATAATCGTACTTATCACGTCAAACGGCTATAGACAAATTTTATTTAATTTTAGTACGTGCTTTTATTTGTCGTATTTAATTAATATAATAGCGCAAAAATAATGACTGTTATTTTTTAATCATTAATTAAATTATCTATTATCTGGCTCGATAGATAGTAATATCAGCTTAATTCATAACACATACAAAGTAATTTGTTAGATAAAGAAGTATCACAATCTATTCGGAAAAAAAAAATATTGATACCCCAGAAAATCCCAAGGCAAGATGTGACGGACGCTCCAAACGATAGCGAGTTAAAAATTCAAAGCAACGCCATCTATGGAAGTTCTAAACTAAACTGTTACTAGCGCCGTTAGTTAGCTAATTGCCTCGAGCTCCACTAAGAGGACGGGTCTCACCAAGGAGAAGGATAGGAAGTTTCCCAACCTTATTAAATGACCGTGTGGCAATCATAGAGAAATGACACACAGTCACTGTTTGTACGTCTATGATCTATGATTTTTTTGTTATAAAAATGAATTTACCCATTGCGATCGGTTGAACGGTGATAGAAGTTGATGCGCTGCAGCGCCATCTAGTGGAGAGTTATAAAACGGTGAATACCATAAAAACATTCTCCATTAAAATACACTTCTATGTGCCAACTTCATCAATATCGGTCAAACGTTGTCTGAGTTAATCAGTCTCGGATATATATACAAACATCCATCTATATAGTCTAAAGAAACCGTTATCAAAATATAAATAGCCTGTTTCCTATTATGTTTACGTACAATGTTGTTCATCACATATAAATACTAACAAAAGAGTGGCTGTATGCATACCTACGTTTAGCGGCCTGATATGCGCTGCACCGAGCATCGCTTCTACGATAGCATTCAGGCGTTACCTCGTTGGTGGACATCTCTGCATGAGCATTGAAGGTGAGTTTTGTTGGTCCGAGAACAGCGGCATTCACCTTGCTACTTTTTTTTAGCCTAACGTGGAATTTTGCAGTTACGTGAATGACTCGAAAGGGTGTGGCGTTGTTGTGTGAAAGGTGTTCGTGCACTGTTAAAAATTTACACCTTAAACGTACGAAGAACGTTGGTTACAAATAATCTAGGGCTCTTCGTAAATTTACATTTACCTTCGTAAATTTTCGGATACTAAGTTCGCCTACTTCTAGCATGAACTAGCAAAACTTCGAAATCTTGTAAAGACTACTTGCAAGAACACTTGTGTCTTTCACGTGTGTGTTTACCTTGTTCACTGCGAAAAGCAGAGCTCAAAAGTTAAAATACGGTAAAGATCATACGAAGAATCGGTTATCTGAAATTACGAAGAAATCTTCGTTTAATTTGAGGCGAACTCTTCGTTTAAAATTATGTATATTTACTGTTAATTATAACAGTGTACTTTGTCGCCAGAAAGGCTGGGTTCCCAATTTAAAAACATAAGCGATTGCACAGCAGGCCATGCGCGCGAATGTGCACACGACCTGTCCGCAATCTACTGTTAATTTCAGCCAGTCAAATTTTGCGATGTATCCGATATCTGTTGGCATTGTTAGTAACAATTTTAACTACCAAATGACTATTCCGTGACATCTGACCAGGAATTCGTGAGCACAGTTTTTAAACATATTAATAAATAAGGGTCATATAACATTTTTATTTAACCATTCTAACCACCACACATTTTTTTTATTATTTACAATTTTTGCAAGTGACATAAGTAACACCATTAATTATTTTTTAGAGCTGGAATTACACCTGAGCATTCTTAACATCTTGACAATTTCTTGCCACAATATGATTGATAAATATAAACAGTTCTCTAGTCCCGTCAAAATCGCTTCCTACTCTACTCTCATTGGCTGTTGCACCATGCGTCCGTAACATAAAATAAAAAATGTTAATTTCCCTTGTATGCGAACGACCTCTCTCCCGTGCACACGATCGTTCTATGCTCTGTTGTGAGTCAGCAGGTCTGCGCACGACCTGCTGTTAGTGTTAAGTTTTCAGTTGCGCTCCAGCTTAACTGGCGAGGGCACACGTCACTCGCCTGCAGTGTCCTACTGACTGGCGCACTGACTGGCTTCGTGCTTCCATTCCAAGTGTTGGTCAGCTACATAAGCACAGTGGCGAACCAAATACATTTCTTTCTCTGCGCCTGTTGTGATAGCGAGATCTGGAGTTAAATTAGATGATAGCAGCTTGCGTGGAAAAAAAAATCTAGTGGAAATATTAAGCAATCTGTTTACTTCAAACAACATTCTGTGATGAACACCAAAGTTCAGAAGTTTAAAAGTAAATTTAAAAATCAAGATGTATCAATTAAACAACACTCGCGTCTGAAATAACATTGCTCTCAATTTCTGTATGTATTAATTATTTTGTAATTCACTTTTTTTTCTCTACTGAAAAAAAAGAAACGTCCTGATTATTTAAAACAATGACACTGTACGTACTCAAGTAAAATACTCGCGTTCTGAATTACACGTGATGCGTAGATCGTTTGCGTATTGAGTTATTTGTTATTTGCATTTTAGTTATTTTTTGTGCTTAGTACTATTGGATCACATAGTTTTTATGTATCCGAAATGCCAATTCGTTAAAACTTAAATATAAATCGTAAATATAAACTAGTATTTGCTCGTTTAAATAATATGATAGCACAATTGATACAAAAATTAACTCTGACATAATTTTCACAATCTTGGTGTCCTAATAGATAAAGTGGCGACTTTTTCTTAATTTCAAAACAGGCTTACTAACCAACATCAGATTTTAAGAAAAAAAACTGAATATGTTGCCCTGATTTTTGTGATTTTGATATTGGATTAATGTATAATAAATCAAAATGCGAAATACTAAATAACAACGTATTTTTGCAGCCAAATTTAAGCGCTCTGGCCATAATGTAAAAATAATATTTCTGTGAGAACATGACCTTAAAATTATACATATTTTAGCTGCCTGAAAGCGTTTATGATTTAATTAAACTCTAACCAACATTACGCAAGGTTTTTTTTTTACACAAGTGCTACAGGAGATAATTTATGTAACATTAAACGATTGCTTTAACTAATTAACTTATAATCCGCGAAGCCATTTTTTTAATTAAAACTGGTTCTTTTTTTTTTGTAAAGAGTTGTGCATTAAACTCAATGAATGCAATTTTAAAATGTTTTAAGTGATGCCCTACTTACTAAAATCGTTGTTTAAAATAAATATATAAATTTCGCCAATTTAAAAACTGATTGTGGAATTACTAATTTTAACATTCTTAAGCATCAAATTAATGTATGAAACTCGTAAAGCTAATAATCTAAATTAATAAATGAAAAATCTAAGTTGCCATACATTACATATCATATATTTAGAATAGTCCATGTTTTTAAACCTTAATAATTGACAAAGTTGTTTATCATTTGATATTGATCAAACATAAATCAGTCAAAAATATATCAAAACCTTTTCAATCATCGAATCTGGAAACAATTATTTCAATACATATTTTTATATGAGATTTTAATCACTTTGAAAATGTTTGGAGCTAATGAAATTTAACAATATTTAAAAAATATTATATTATAGGTAATTCAGTTGAGATTACAAGTTAAGTATGACTACTTGACAGCAACATTTACAAATATTTTTTTAATTGATAAAATATTAAAAGAGAGTTAAGTAGGTACAGAAAAGTAAGTAAATAAGTAACTTGATTATGTTTAAATTTAGGAGTCTGTTAAAATTCTCGAAAGTAAATAGCATTAATATATCTTCTTAGGTAATTCTTGTGAGATATTTGCAGGATTTACACACTGAAAAGCTTCTGATTTAAAAATCTGCAAATCCTTTTTGAAGTTAACACTTATTTAGTCGCGTTATGGAAAAATGATGAGAGTGAATTTTTACGATGGGCGCACACCATGCAACGAAAATTTCACAGGAAGACGGCGGACCCACCTAAATGTTCAAGTATTACAACCATTATAATTCATATTCTCCTACATTCTTTTGTCAGGCTTCGTAGCGCAGTAGTTACAGTGCGCGGTTAATACGCGTGACTAACTTAGTTTATAATCGGCAGTGTAATTATTTTTACTTTTTTAAAAATGCATATTACTACATTATACAAATTGTGCTGTAAGAAAATAAATATATGAATATTTTTTTTTTGTTTATCGAATTGTTTTAAAATTATTAAATACTTGGCTCAGTCCATTGGATTATTTCATACTAGGTACGCCTAAATCATCTATTTTTACTTAAAGTAATATTAAATTAATTCCCTTAGTTAGGAAAGGAATTTTTCATGAATTCGCATAGGAAATAGAAACGATTTACAATGGTACAACTATCCTTTAATACTTGATAATTTATAGTCATTGAACGTGTGTTCGTTTTTACTGGAAACGTTTCATTAAATAGTTTAACATTTCGCACTGCAAATCGAATGAGTCGATAAGTCGACGTAGCTGCTCCGGTAGCGAATTCTAGCGGCGGGTGTGGACATACGTGTGAGTCGCGTTCAGAAATTTAGTGTTTGATATTTAATACTGGTTCATATAATTAAAAACTGATTATTGTGAATATTAAATATAGAAATTGTATTCCTAAACTTTTAAAAATGCATTTATATAATTTGAGGTTATGTTTTTGTATGTATAATGTATTTTCACTAAAAATTATTACATTATTTAATCAATTAAAATGTACATTCAGCATATTTATTGGTTTTCATTATTAATAAAAATTATCTCTAATATCTTTTTAATTAAATAATTAAGTTTATGCCGTGTTTATATTAACATTGAATAATACTGCTTACTTAATATTTTTTTATTTGATTGTATTTATACTTTACCAAACGTATTTATAACATCACTCCAGATATCTTATTATTTTATTTCTATTCATTATTTACACACAAACTAAAACTATTTTTTATTAAGCCATGAAAGTATATCTAACTTCTAACGCGTGTACGTAAGTACCTACAGGCACACAATTTATTTTTTTAATATGGCGAACATATCAAGGTTTATTGTCAAAAGAGTTAGTTCGAAACCTTCCAAGTTAAGCGATATGCGCAGATCACATTTTCAGTTGTGGACACGGTAATGCTTACAGTTTAAAAATATTTGTTTTTGAATTGTGGGGTTGGAAGGGTTGTACATTAGTTAATGGGGAGGGGGCCCGACCCAATTGCGTGCTTCCTGTCCTTTGGTTTTGTTCGACGACCCTGCCCCGCTGTCGACGTCTGCCATTGGGCAGGCCTCCGTGCTCTCGAGACGTCACGCCATTTCATGACGCCTCTTGGTCATCAATAGAGACCCGTGAATTTCACGGATTCAATGACCTCCAGGATAGACTCCAATATCCTCTACACACTCGGGCAAATGCCAACTGTTCATTGGCTGTTGACTTGTGAGTCGTCTCGATTGGGTGGCCTGTGATTCGACATTTCTATGAGTGAGGGTCTCTAATTGGCCCTCAGTCCTCCAGATTAACAGTGAACCAATGACAGAAGCAGCACTAAGGTATAATTATTTGAATTTTAGCATAACACGAAATGAATCCGCGAAATTCACGGGTCTCTAGTCATCAGTGTTCTTCGTTTTGATTTAAAACTCTGAACCATTTTGAAATTTATTACAACAAAAATTAATTAATTAATTAAATGCTCAGTATTCAATATTAATATAAATATTTTTATATAATTTTATCTAGTAAAATAGACAACTTTTAATTAATAATGAAAATCAATAAATAAGATGAATGTTTATTCTAACTTATTAATTATATAATGAATTTATAAATTATAATGCAAATAGGTTATGCATACGGGAACATAACCTCACTTATATTAATACATTTTTTAAAGTTCGTTAACACAATTTCTATCACTAACATTCACAATAAAGAATATTTTTTTTTTAATTATATGGACCAGTATTCAATATAAATCACTATATGTCTGAACGTGACTCTCACGCATTTCCGCACGCGCCGCTAGAATTCGCTACAGGAGCAGCACTATCGAATCATTCTATTTGCAGAGCGGAAGGTTAAACTGTTTAATGAAACGTGCTGGGATCGTGGATGCTCACTTCACCACTACCGGACATGCTGCAGCGGATGTGGATGGGAATCAACTGCACGTCACACAAAGACTTTTCTTCACAAGCTTTTATAATCAGAATAAGTATTCAGGTTTTTTAGGTTTTGTGTTTTTTGTTTGCACAAAATTGTTACAGCAAATTTTGCAAAACACCATGATCTAGTTATTCTACTGAACATCAAGAAAGTTTTTTTATATGAATTGCAAAGAATTGAAAAAGCTTAAAGTAACACTTACTATTCAAATCAACATTGCTTTGTGTAATTTTGTTTGTTTACTCTTAAAAACCCATGTTCATAAACGCCATTACCAAAAAATTGCATGCATACTACAACTTGTCTCTTCTAATTACGCATGAATATAATTGTTTCCCCCTTATGATAATCGACACGTAAATTACTACCGCAAGTCATCTTAATGAAGACATGCATTAAAAAAAGTTGTTTAGTTATATAATTTAAATTTCATTCTTTTGTTGCCAATTTTTTTAAAATTCATGTTACATCCTTCCGCGAATTCTCGTCTGGGTTCAATTCAAGTGATCGTTGAAAAAAAAAAAAGAACTTTCAGGAAGCGAGTTGTTTTTCGCTCTGGTATTTATTTTCGCAGCTTCTCATCTTCTCCATTCGATAATGAACGATGTCGAGACGCCTGCCGCCTCCCCCACAGGCCTGGTGTTCAACAAGCGAACCGTAAACAGCTGACGAGCGCCCTGGCAGTGGCAACGCCGGGCTGGAAGGAATGGGGGCGCATTCATTTAGGAGCTCTACTTGAAAATAATGAGGCTTCGATTTCACCCTCTCTTTCGCATTCTCTCCTCCTCCTCTCTCTCTCTCTCTCTCTCTCTCTCTCTCTCTCTCTCTCTCTCTCTCTCTCTCTCTCTTTCGTTCCCGACTCCGCCGTAGTCGTGCCTGACGCGCATGAATCAACAACCGTAGCGCTGCGCCTTATCAATTGACGAGAGTGCAAGACGCCCGCCCGCGCGTCGCTGCAACACCGTCACATCGCACTTCCCGGCCCCCGGCTCGCGTAGGACACAGCTTCCTGCAGGCAGAATCAGTGCAGCCATGTCTGGCTGACGCCCCGCGGGCTTCGCTCGCGCTAACTTCAACATAATGTTGATTTTGTAACGTTGTAAATAATGTAGGCGTATGTGATCGATCACAAAAAATTCTAAGAAAAATAATAAACGCAATAAAATGTCAGTTAATCATCTGGCATTTAACTAACACTATATTATGTTTCGTTCATAACAGAACATACAGTTTTGGAGTTTTAAAAGTGGTTCTATAAAGGCCTTCATCATCATCATCATCATCATCATCATCATCATCATCATCATCATCATCATCATATATATATATATATATATATTATTTCTCGAAGGTGTTTTTTTTTTGTGGCATATCTCACTTAATTCTACATCAATATTAATGGTTCGAACATCATTTTAAAGCTTATGTTCCCCGCTAATGACGAAAAATTGACAAATAGTTTGAAATTAATATGTTCGTTAAAGGATTAAATACTTTTTACTAAAAAGCATATCGTCAACTAACATGTAGAAGCACCATCTATTTACAATCTTTTTAACTATATGCAAGTGTAAAGTGTAATCCATCACGCAAATCAATTAAAATGTAAAGCATTATAAATCATAATAAACTGTTATTTATAAACCAACGTAAATAAATAAAATAAATTAATTTATTAAATCACCGCATTAAATCAGGTAAGTATGTACTCCTAACTTTGCCAGAACCTGTTTTGTCGCATGGACAATTATACGTGGTTTTTTACGAGTTCGCAAAATTGAGTGATATATATATATGTGTGTGTGTGTGTGTGTGTGTTATATAATATATATAATATATATGTGTTGTTTAAAAAATATCACATCTGTCAAAGCCGATATCTATTTTGAAATGTGTACTTTTAAAATGTTTTACAATTAAAAATATTGTGTACATAGATAACGACTTTTCACAATAAGACTGGTATTTATTAGTTCTGTACAAAATAAAAAAATTCTTTAATTTAAAAACTACTCCCATTTACTTATTTCCACATTACTATGACTATTAGGTGTTTGATCACGATACTGTGTGAAAATACTACGAGGCTACAGTACTAAAAGACTACGAGGCAACAGGACTACGACTGGGTACGAGACTGCGACGCTACATGCTTCTTGGCTATGAAGCTACAAGACTATGAGACTGTAGGGCAGCGAGACTATGAGGCTATAGGGCTTCAAGGCTACGAGGCTACATGCCAACAAAGGCTAAGAGATTACAGGACTACAAGACTAAAGTCATAGTAATCGTCTAAGTAACGAATCTCTTCGTTTGACATGCTATACAGGACGTCGCTCTTTCATGTGAGATGCGGGATGCTCACTCACGACTGTTAGAGGAGGAGGTCTTCGCTGGACACCAAGGAGAAGGAAGATCGTCTTGCATGATAGTGGTTTTCAGTCGTCTTAAGGCATATTATTTGAATTCCACCTGTTAAAATCATAGCATGTGCTGATTTAGTAACAGAAATTCACTAATTAAATGTAACTCTAAATAAAATTAAATGTCTCATTAAGTAAAAACTTTTCATGCAGAGATTGATTTCTCAGAAGTAACCAGAAGCACTACGAGAACATCAGCAGAAGTCTCGCCAGGAATAACCAGGAGCACATGGAGAAAAACCACAAAATATTGGCAAGAATAATTAGGAACGTAATGAGAAATCGAACGCACGTTTTCCTAAATCAAGATCAGGGAATCGCAAAAAATATATATTTTTTAAAAAATACACAACCTTCTGGCTTGTGCTAAACAAAGGAGTAGTTCACAAGCTGGTAGAAGCTGATTTTTTAATATATATACATATATATATATATATATATATATATATATATATATATACACACACACACACACACACACAAACAGTCGCAATTTTTCACAAATCACTTCCAAACTGATGTACAAAATCTATTAGTGGAATATCTCGGTCGAGTACGTTAATGGGCAGTATCCGAGCTACATGGGTATAAATTGGGAAAGTTTTTTTGAAAAACAGAACAATTACTGTAACTCCCATAATTGTATTAATATTATAATTTTTAATCTAAAACTTTTGTCTGTAACAATTTTTAAGTAGACGAACTATTTGGTACTGTAAGGAATTTTAAAAAAGAGGGGTAAAATTAAAAAAAAAAATTATATAGCCCTTAGTATGAACACTGTCAAATCATTTCAAATTGTTTGTAAACAATATAACTTTTATCTAAAAAAAAATTGTCTCATACAAATTTTGATAATAGAAACCATTACTTCAAGGGTTTGAAAAAAGAAAATAAATAAAATTTCTCTACCATAAGTATACTCAATTGAATGAATGTTTATTTTGTTTTACTTTTTATATGTTGTTGAAAACTTTTGTGTAAAGTAAATTTTTATATAACAAACTATTACTGCAAGGGGTAGAAATAACAAGGGTAGAAAGACCAAAGATATTACTTTTTTTAATAGATATACCATCAAATCCGTTAAAATCTATTCTAAAACTCTTAAACCTTTCTAATACCTTTGGTTGAAACTTTTTTGATGAAACAAATTATTACCGTAATAATAGTTTATATTTTATAAAAAAAATATCCTTTAGTATTAAATTCGTCGGAATTTATTAATAACCATCTTAATATTACCTTGAATCCTTGTCCAAAAAATATTATACGACCAAGTATTAGTGCAAGGGGTGAAATATTGTGTTTAATGTCAAAAAATTGCATATTTACCTTAGTAGGCATTTATGAAATTCGTTAAGACATTCAATGCTGGATGCATTGAGTTAAAAAAACATTTAAAATATTTTTTCTGCATGGAATATGAGAAAATGTTAAATAGATATTTTTTTTTATATTGGCGAACATATAGGATGTTATATACATTAAGTTTTTAAAATGTTGCAGGAGTTTATAGAAGTTGCCAAAACATTTACAGAAAAAATCTGTACTTTAAAATCTACCTACCCTTGTAGGCTGTGCCGAAAGCTATTGTGCCTACATGCTTGTTTTTTTTAGATTGCAGTGTTTGTATAAATGATAATCGATGTAGGCTGGGCACTTGAAATAAAACGTTCGTAATACATACAAAGCTTTCTTGATTAAAATTAATTATTTTTTACATTAAACAGACTTAAGTTTTCTCCGACATGATACAGATATTTGATGATTACGAATGTACAAAAGATAAATAACTAAGGGAATATATAACCCTACTGGTGAAGTGCAAACTGACTAAAATTTGGCCAAACCAAACCTGTTTTTCTTACATGTGGTGCTTGAGTCTCAAGAACAGCGTTGTTAACTACGTCGCCTTCTGTTTGAATTCTCTCGACTGACTCCAGACTTGGTCGTTGGGGCGAACCTAAACTCTGGCCGCGGGCGCGACAGTCTGCTGTGCTGGAGGGAATTAGTTTGCTTCTCGAACTGCTTGAGCTGAGTGGAAACGGAATGGCGATAACCGAGAGCGGAGCAAGTTTTGTCGACTATCGTTACAACTGCACTTCAAGCTTTCCTCCTCAAATCCACCTTGGTGAGTAGTGTGATTATGTAGGTCCGGGGGCAGTAGTTTGTGGATCAGGATTCAGGATTCGTGACGTTTAACCCCTGAAGTCACCGCCGTCTTCTTGGATTACTTTATTTCTGTTCGTCATCTTAGATTTCATCATTTCCGGCATTCATCTCGGATTACATCCTTTCCGGCAGCCATCTTATATACATAATTTCCGGCAGCCATCTTGGATTACATCATTTCCGGAAGCCATCTTGGGTTACATCATTTCCGGAAGCCATCTTGGATTACATCATTTCCGGGAGCCATCTTGGATTGTCATTTTCTATCGCCTTTTTGTTTTATAGAACCTTCCGCCATCTTGGATTCTAGAACTTTCTACCATTTTGGAGTACATCATTACTGACGACTCATGGGGGTCTGTGGATTCGGATTTTCACATTATCATTATACAACCGCTATTTTGTTTTTGAGAACATGCCACCATCTTGGATGTAATTTTCTCATGCTCTTATCATTCCATTATTATTATGCAGTCATATTGTATTTCATCACAACTAATGAGGCCTGTGGCTTCGAATTAGGATTTTTGTATGTTATAACTTATATAGTCACCATCTTCGACTATATATTTTGTCTGTAACTTGTATTACTAAATTTATTATGCTAGAGCGCACTGTTATCGCAACCATCAAAGAGGCACTAGTGTCGAGGTAGAATGTTATATTTAATGCTTGTGATAGTATCATACTTAATGGCAGAATTTAAACTCAAAATATTTTCGGAAGAATCTTGGATTATGTAGCAAATATGCTCACTACTAGGCTACCATAATGTTATATAAAAAAATATTACATGCCTGGTCTAATATTCGTTCCACTCACCATCTGTTGACTTTTTACCATTCTTACTATCACAATTTGCTTAGTTTCACAATATTTATAACTTTTACAAGTTCTAAGCATTTTTTATGTATTCCATTCAACCAATTGTTATATGTATATTAAATGATTAACCAGGGTACTAAAACTACGAAATAACATACATGTTTGAACAATTACCATATTTATTAACAAATACAAATTATTATTATTTTATAATCACTTTTCTCGACTAATCGCATCTTGGAGATCATCTACATCTTCCCGAAGTCTCCAGAGTTAATGCGTAACTGAATTTATGTCTATGATCCATGCATCTTGCATAGCTATTCTTTCTGCTACAATTTCTTTCCGAAAGGCATGCACATCAATAACATTTTGTAGATTTGGTCCCTCTTCGGCAATACCCTCTTCGTGTTCTGTAGGTTCCTTCTGCATGGTAGACGATCCAAGCATATATTCGCTTCATGGCATCGGTGAAAGTATATATTCTTCATCGTCCGACCAGAGACTTCTACATGTGTAATATGCTGTGGGTAACAAGGAAAGTTGCTCCTCATCCCATATTTAATCTATTTGAGTTCTGTTGCTAGTAGATGTATATAGTATGTATGAGGACAGGGGAGGAGGGAGGGGGATCGGGGATCCGCGGCAGCTACCTTAAGGCTTCGCTTCATCAGCCATGTTGGATTACGTCACTTCCGCCGGCCATGCACACACGAAAAAGTGTCCCGTTACGTTCATCAGCCATGTACGCACGAAAAAATGTCCCGTTACAGTAGTTGGAAAAGGGGGGTTCAAGCACAGGCGGAGGAGCCAGGAGCCGGCCGCCATCTTGGATGACGTCATCGGCGGCCATCTTGGATGACGTCATCATGACCTTTGACCTTGACCTTTGACCTTGCCAATCTATGCTAATCTATGCCAATCTATGCCAATCTACGCCAATCTATGCTAATCTATGCCAATCTATGCTAATCCGTATGCCAATCTATGCTAATCCGTATGCTAATCTATGCTAATCTGTATGCTAATCCATGCTAATCTGTATGCCAATCCATGCTAATCCATCCGCCATTTTGTATTTCTAGAAATTTCCACCAACTTCGAATCGTGACATCACCGTTGCACTTTGTGTCACGGACGCCATCTTGGATTTGAATTTTTTTTCGAACTTTGAAATTCGATGTAAACATCAGCCGCCATCTTGTTTTCGTCTGCTGGTGGCCGCCATCTTGTTTCGTCTGCTGCAGGCCGCCATCTTGTTTCCGTCTGCTGGAGGCAGCCATCTTGCGACGTCATATAGTTCTGTTGGTCGCCACCAGATAGCAGCAGGGATTATTTTATTTTTTTCTTTAACTAAAATATTTTCAGTGCTGAGGCTGAGATTCGATCCATGGGACGTGAAAACGTCCAGGATGTCGTGGTTACGAGGCGGACACCTTGACCACTAGACCACGAGACCAATTGGGATATGGTGGAATAAATAATCTATATATGCCACGTACTGACGTCAAGTTTTATGATAAAAGGGGGGAGGGTGTCTTTGCCTTCCCAAATGCATGAAATTCAAATTATTATACAGCCGCCATCTTTAATTCCAGCACAGACTACCAGATGGCGCTAAATTCAAAAAATTAGTTGCCAGAGGTGCCACCATCTTGGTTCTCAAGTTGGCTGGTAGATGTCGCTAGTATCGCGCGCCAAATTCAAAAATTAGTTACCAGAGGCGCCGCCATCTTGGTTCTCAAGTTGGCTGGTAGATGTCGCAAGTATCGCGCGCCAAATTCAAAAATTAGTTGTCAGAGGCGCCGCCATCTTGGTTCTCAAGTTGGTTGGTAGATGGCGCCACCGTCGCCATATTTTAGTTAATATAATCGATACCAGATGATGCCACCGTCGCCATCTTTAGTTCCTAGTGTTGCTACCGTCGCCATCTTTAATTCTTAAAGTTACTGCCGGATGGCGCCAAGTGTTATGTAGTCAGTCTAGACAAGTCGGTAGCCTGTATTCACCAAGTTCTCCGTTGCCGTCACTGCCACCAGGGTATCTGACAAGTCCTAATTAATATACTCATACACATCCTACCTCTATGACTTCTACAAACAGACTGATTGTCTGTGTATAATTACATTTTACCATTCTCTAAGACATTTATAAGTATCAGTACCTTGGGGGGATATAGGTTATAAGAATTAAAAATAATAAGTAATGTGTAGGTAAAATCTTATATATTAAATTAAGAACATAAACTGAAACAGAAACTATACAACCAAAACAGAAACTATACAACAAAAAAAGAAACTATACGACAAAAACGGAAACTATTAAAACAAAAAAATAGAAACTATACACCAAAAATGGAAACTATACACAAAAAATGGAAACTATACAACAAAATGAAAACTATAAAAAAATTGAAACTATACGACAAATGGAAACAACAACCAAACTGCCAAACTATTTACAACAAAAACTATTTACAGAAAAAAAAATTATTCATCGCCTCCGATATAGCCGTGGGGGACAGTGCGGATACCGTCTTCACAGATTAAACGTTTGTCGTCCTCCCACGTTATGGCTAGCTTATTGCTGTATTCGCTATACAGCACATGCTTTCTCGACCGTATGGCTCTAACACCTGCCCTCCTTGTGCGGTGGTCTTGCAGGGCATCCAGGTAATCACCGAATGTGATGTGGTTTTTGATCAAACAACGCTGGATGCCCTTAGCCTTCTTCTCAACCTTGCCACCGCACATGTATGCATAGAGTTTGGCCCGCAGACTGACAAACTCGCTCATTACTTCTCCCCCACATTCATCTTTGAATTTGCCAACAACTTTCTTGTTTATGGGGGAGAAGCATGGGTGGTCAGGAGGGTAGCAACTGGTGTCGAATTCAGACATGAACTTAGGATCCGCTCTTAGATCATGGTAGAAGTCCTGTGTCTGAATCTCATACACAAAGCTGTCTGTATCCATATATGCCAGATGAATATTTTCCTGATATTTCGGTTTCATAGTATTATAGTGGAAGTCGTACATGAGTGTTTTTGATAGATCAAGTACTGCGAGTCCGGCATAGATCGGCTTGTCGAAAATGATGGTCTCATGGTTCAGGTGGACAAGACTCAAGTTTGGCTCATACATTGTGCGGTCCTTGAAGGACGGACGACACACCAACTTCTTAAAACGCTTCTCGGAGCACACCAACTCCATTTTGAGCCTCCGTCTCTTGTTCTCCATTAGTTTGCCAAATGTCGAGTTCACAGCGAGCTTGAAGAACTCCTTCTCGAACTCGTTGGCTGCTGCTTTGCGCTTGTTGGTGTTCAGCCGAATATAGGGCTCCAACCATGCCGACTGCTCAAACTGAAGAACTTTATGTATTCTTATGATTTTTAGACCATTCGATACTGCTTGCTGTAGGTTTTTGTAGTGAAAGATGTAGTGCTCTTTATTTTCCAGCGTTGTCATCAGCTTTGATTGCTTTGAGCCGGGCGGACACTGATTTACGGGAAGAAATGGCAGGTCTTTGTGACTTTCGTGGAGTTCGAGAGGGTACTCCACATCACACTCGATAATGTAGCCTGTGGGTGAATTTTCCGGAATAGACATGACATCAATTGATGTGTCTGTCCATTGGAAATGACGAATGGGGAGCGGCAGAGACATCGCCCACCCGTACAAGTTGTTTGCATCAATGTACTCCAGGAATGTGGATGGCTTGGAAGCATCATGTGTTTCTGGTACGTATGCGTTATTGGCTACGCAATGACGTTTAATGCTTTGCGCTACACCACCACGAATACCAGCCTCCACAAACATATACATGTCATAATCTGTGAGTAGCTCTAGCTGTACACCTGTGGTTCGAAGCATCGCGTCGAAAGCGAACCCAGGACAAGAAATGTAGTGAGACGGATCTAAACTATATGTTTCCAAGCAAAGACTCCGGAAATTCTCGAATACGTCCGCCAAAATCAGAACATCCGTCTTTAGGTACAAGTCAGCGTACTCCCCTAAGGTAGCACACTGAAACTTGTCCCAGACATTTTGTGCGTGAGCGTAATCCGCCTCGGAAATACCAGAATCAGTCAGAATATTAAAGAACTCATCGATGGATGGAAGACTAGTATCGTCTAGTCGAGCAAAAGAATCAACGAAGTCGTAGGGGAAGACTCCCTTGCGGGTAACCAACTCCAACTCATCAGGAGCGAAAAACTCAGCAGTACTTATAAACTTGTCTGCAGGCAAGAACTCGGCGAGCGAAGCAAGACCCCGACTCATAAAACGGAACGTATCGACAAACTGAATGCTGAACTTATCATGTAACTTTTTGGAAAAAGTTATCAGCTTCTCCTCTGAATTCGGAATGATGAAGATGTCTTTACTATCATACCCCAACTTCCTGATAATGAAGTTCTGGTCGTATGCCAGGTTGTGGAAGAACACAATCAACTTTTTTGGTCTGCGCCTGAGAAGGTTGCAGTCATTACATGCAGACCCAATAAATTCGCTGGTGAAGTGATTGTGGTCACGAACTTTCTTTACAGCCCCTCCAAACTTTCCCCCACAGTAGCAACAACACCTTGCTTGCAGAAAAGCAGTGTTTTGTGCATGTGTGAGCGGAGTCATAGGAACATATGTAGAAAATATTTTCTGTACATCATGTCCAATCTCCACAATGCGGGATATGAATTTATCTTCTGCGTCACACCCCCTGTATATTTCAGGCTGTGAAGGAAGTGCAGAAGTGAGGTGTGCTGGAATGACTGTATTATCTGCTTTCACATAAATGCAGTAGCTGTATGCTTTATGCTTTTGGTACTGCAGTGTGTATGGCTCATCAGGATTCAGGTGACAGGTATGGATTTTCTCCAGAATAGCTTCAAAGTCACAATATACCACGATGGACATCTTATCACTGTGATGGAAGTTTTTGAACTTCAGAACAGGTGGCTGGCCGTTTTCATCAAGCTGTGGCATCTGCATCCTAACAGCAGCATGTTGTTTGCAGAGCTCACTGTGTTTTACCAAACACTGAAGACCAGTGAGCCCGCTAACCCTATCCTGATCATCATAATGCTTGAAGCATCTTTTACAAACATGAATAGCCTCAGTGTGTATAGTGAGTTGGGACCGAACCAGAGCAGAAAATTTTTTAATGAATGTGAAATGGGACGAATTGTCATTGACCAAGAGCAGCAGATCGAAATGATGTTCTTTCTCTTCAGGAGCGACTCGTGCAGGAACAACATTCAGATTTTCGTCGATACTGTAAATGTTGATGGAGACTCCGGGGTTCTGTTTTTCAAACAGAGGTATTTGCTTGATTGGAGTAGGGAAGTCAATGTTGTTGAAGTTGAATTTATCTTCCAAGTCGTGGTAGCGCTGGTTCACACGTTCAGGATGCTCACCTTCCACATACTTGACAAGAATTGACCACTTAAAGCACATGTGGTCTTCAAGATTTTGCGGATTGATCACTGCGTATTTGTCTTTGATGCATGTAGGTAATTCGATGTAGGAGCTGGCACGGAGTGGATCGAGCTTGTTTATTCGTAGTTGAAGTCGCTTAACGGCCGACAAAGTCCATCCGGACCCCTTCCCCATGTAGTCTTTCTCCTCCTTGCAGATCTTAGAGATGGACTCGGTAACTGCCTCCTCCACCTCATGAACTGCGTAGAGGGGAACATTCATGGTTTTGAAGGCCCTCTTGTCTTCGCTGGCATCCGTAGGTTTTTCGTAGTCGCACTCGAGCACGATATTGAATTTGATAGGTCCGTTCTCTTCAATCTCCTCCACAAGTTGGTTTATTATTTTGTTCTTGATGGAGTCCATGTACGTACAAATGTCCTTGGCAGAACTTGACGTATTAACAGCAATGTAAGTCTTCAAATTACCCTTGAATCCTACTTCAGCGGTGATGAAGCCATGGGTATTGACCAAACCCGCGCCGGTCACCACCTTTGTTCGGCTGGTCGATGGTTTAGGCAGTACTGCAGGCTTAACTGCTGCCATCCTCTGCTTCTTTGTCGGAGGCGGAGCAGACCCCTTGCACACCTTGATGTGGGCTTTCAATTTGTCAGCCCTGACGAACTCCTTGGCACAGTTGTCGCAGGTATGTGCTATGCGGTTAGGGTTGAGACCACAAGCAGACTTCTCATGACGTCTAGCAAAATAAGCACGAGCGAAGACCTTATAGCAGAAACTGCACCGCATGCCTGATATCGTGGCGACAGCTCCAGCACATGTTGACAGGTGCTGCTGCATCTTGTCGCTGCGTGCGACCATCTTGCCACACAGATGACACTGCTGGAAGTCACGCTGCATGTTGTCAGCACACTGACGTTCGTGACGGTAGCGGTTGTTGCCTGCCGTGAAGGTAGCAGGACAGAAACGGCATTTCTGCACGGTAGATGCCATCACAGCAATCGGTAGTCCGGTCTCAACGTACAGAACACGTGAAGGAATCTCGATGTACGGAGAACTATAACAAACGAATAAAGAAAACAATGTAGCTAGATGTTACACGAAAACAAACATAACCTCAAAACTCTAGCCCTCAAGCTTACTAACCTAAACTCTTAGCAATGTTAGTTACTAAATATAAAAGTTGCAAAAATAACCTCAAAACTCTAGCCCTCAAGCTTACTAACCTAAACTGTTAGCAATGTAACTAAATAAAAAAGTTGCAAACATAACCTCATAGCTGCTCCTTCATGTACAATCCAAAAAATGGTATAATATTTAAAGTACTGGTAAAAGTTAAAGCTGAAAAAGTATTCAATCTTAACTAAAAATGATTGATTACATAACCTCAAAACTACTCTAATGCACAACCCAAAAATGCTAGAATATTTAAAGTACTGTTAAAAGTTTAAGCTAAACAATTCCTGTTTACCCACACATAAGTGTACAGAGAAAAAACTAGCTATCTTATAACCTACAAAAAAGCTGAGAAACATAAAAATATTAACGAAACATGTAGCATACCTCAAAAAACGATGAAGTGGAGCTGCAGAAGATGATGTAGCGTTGGCGGTAGGAATCGTGGTAGCAGCGAAACTCACACACGAACTAACTTACTCAAACTCTAAGAACACACTGAAGCTCCGACAGCTAATCCCGGCCTTTTATAAGCAGTTCTGCTTTTCAACAACAGATGACACCAGGTGTTGTGTTGAGTCATAATTTATTTAGTTCTTTTATGTGGTATGCGGGATGCTCACTAACGTTCGCAAAACAAGGATGGCTTCGCTAGACATCAAGGAGAAGGAAGTTTGTCTTTCATGTTAATGCTTCTCAGCTGTCTCAAAGCATATTACTTGTCTGAGTAAAGTTATTATTTTTTAAATCCACCTGATAAAAATATTGTATGTTCTGATTTATTGACAGAATTTCACTGATTAAATGTAACTCTGAATAAAAATGACATGACTCAGTAAGTAAAAAATTCTTCATGCAGATATAGATCTCTAACAAATAATCAGGAGCACTCGGTGAAAACCATCAGATGTCTAGTTAGGTATAATCAGAAGCACACGGAGTAAACTGCCATAATATTGTCAAGAATAATCGCAAGCTCACGGAGTAAACCGCCATAATATTGTCAAGAATAATCAGGAGCACACGGAGAAAACCACCATAATATTAACAATAATAATCGGAAGCACACGGAGAAAACCACCATAATATCGACAAGAATAATCGGAAGCACACGGAGAAAACCACCACAAGTTTTCTTTGATATCATAAAACTACAGAAAAAAATATTTAATAAATAACTAAAAAAATTAATAAAAAATTTTAAATGACAAAATAAAATACAAAAATACATAAAATTCTGGCTTGTACTAGAACTATATCTTTGCTCAACAATGAGAAGTTCACAAGCTAGCAGAATCTGTTTATGTATTTTTGTATTTTATTTTGTCATTTTAAATTTTTTATTAATTTTTTTAGTTATTTATTAAATATTTTTTTCTGTATTTTTATGATATCAAAGAAAACTTGTGGTGGTTTTCTCCGTGTGCTTCTGATTATTCTTGTCGATATTATGGTGGTTTTCTCCGTGTGCTTCCGATTATTATTGTTAATATTATGGTGGTTTTCTCCGTGTGCTCCTGATTATTCTTGACAATATTATGGCGGTTTACTCCGTGAGCTTGCGATTATTCTTGACAATATTATGGCGGTTTACTCCGTGTGCTTCTGATTATACCTAACTAGACATCTGATGGATTTCTCCGAGTGCTTCTGGTTAATTTTGATATTATATTGATGGCTTTCTCCAAGTGTTTCTGATTATTCCTGGCTAGACATCTGATGGTTTTCACCGAGTGCTCCTGATTATTTGTTAGAAATCTATCTCTGCATGAAGAATTTTTTACTTACTGAGTCATGTCATTTTTATTCAGAGTTACATTTAATCAGTGAAATTCTGTCAATAAATCAGAACATACAATATTTTTATCAGGTGGATTTAAAAAATAATAACTTTACTCAGACAAGTAATATGCTTTGAGACAGCTGAGAAGCATTAACATGAAAGACAAACTTCCTTCTCCTTGATGTCTAGCGAAGCCATCCTTGTTTTGCGAACGTTAGTGAGCATCCCGCATACCACATAAAAGAACTAAATAAATTATGACTCAACACAACACCTGGTGTCATCTGTTGTTGAAAAGCAGAACTGCTTATAAAAGGCCGGGATTAGCTGTCGGAGCTTCAGTGTGTTCTTAGAGTTTGAGTAAGTTAGTTCGTGTGTGAGTTTCGCTGCTACCACGATTCCTACCGCCAACGCTACATCATCTTCTGCAGCTCCACTTCATCGTTTTTTGAGGTATGCTACATGTTTCGTTAATATTTTTATGTTTCTCAGCTTTTTTGTAGGTTATAAGATAGCTAGTTTTTTCTCTGTACACTTATGTGTGGGTAAACAGGAATTGTTTAGCTTAAACTTTTAACAGTACTTTAAATATTCTAGCATTTTTGGGTTGTGCATTAGAGTAGTTTTGAGGTTATGTAATCAATCATTTTTAGTTAAGATTGAATACTTTTTCAGCTTTAACTTTTACCAGTACTTTAAATATTATACCATTTTTTGGATTGTACATGAAGGAGCAGCTATGAGGTTATGTTTGCAACTTTTTTATTTAGTTACATTGCTAACAGTTTAGGTTAGTAAGCTTGAGGGCTAGAGTTTTGAGGTTATTTTTGCAACTTTTATATTTAGTAACTAACATTGCTAAGAGTTTAGGTTAGTAAGCTTGAGGGCTAGAGTTTTGAGGTTATGTTTGTTTTCGTGTAACATCTAGCTACATTGTTTTCTTTATTCGTTTGTTATAGTTCTCCGTACATCGAGATTCCTTCACGTGTTCTGTACGTTGAGACCGGACTACCGATTGCTGTGATGGCATCTACCGTGCAGAAATGCCGTTTCTGTCCTGCTACCTTCACGGCAGGCAACAACCGCTACCGTCACGAACGTCAGTGTGCTGACAACATGCAGCGTGACTTCCAGCAGTGTCATCTGTGTGGCAAGATGGTCGCACGCAGCGACAAGATGCAGCAGCACCTGTCAACATGTGCTGGAGCTGTCGCCACGATATCAGGCATGCGGTGCAGTTTCTGCTATAAGGTCTTCGCTCGTGCTTATTTTGCTAGACGTCATGAGAAGTCTGCTTGTGGTCTCAACCCTAACCGCATAGCACATACCTGCGACAACTGTGCCAAGGAGTTCGTCAGGGCTGACAAATTGAAAGCCCACATCAAGGTGTGCAAGGGGTCTGCTCCGCCTCCGACAAAGAAGCAGAGGATGGCAGCAGTTAAGCCTGCAGTACTGCCTAAACCATCGACCAGCCGAACAAAGGTGGTGACCGGCGCGGGTTTGGTCAATACCCATGGCTTCATCACCGCTGAAGTAGGATTCAAGGGTAATTTGAAGACTTACATTGCTGTTAATACGTCAAGTTCTGCCAAGGACATTTGTACGTACATGGACTCCATCAAGAACAAAATAATAAACCAACTTGTGGAGGAGATTGAAGAGAACGGACCTATCAAATTCAATATCGTGCTCGAGTGCGACTACGAAAAACCTACGGATGCCAGCGAAGACAAGAGGGCCTTCAAAACCATGAATGTTCCCCTCTACGCAGTTCATGAGGTGGAGGAGGCAGTTACCGAGTCCATCTCTAAGATCTGCAAGGAGGAGAAAGACTACATGGGGAAGGGGTCCGGATGGACTTTGTCGGCCGTTAAGCGACTTCAACTACGAATAAACAAGCTCGATCCACTCCGTGCCAGCTCCTACATCGAATTACCTACATGCATCAAAGACAAATACGCAGTGATCAATCCGCAAAATCTTGAAGACCACATGTGCTTTAAGTGGTCAATTCTTGTCAAGTATGTGGAAGGTGAGCATCCTGAACGTGTGAACCAGCGCTACCACGACTTGGAAGATAAATTCAACTTCAACAACATTGACTTCCCTACTCCAATCAAGCAAATACCTCTGTTTGAAAAACAGAACCCCGGAGTCTCCATCAACATTTACAGTATCGACGAAAATCTGAATGTTGTTCCTGCACGAGTCGCTCCTGAAGAGAAAGAACATCATTTCGATCTGCTGCTCTTGGTCAATGACAATTCGTCCCATTTCACATTCATTAAAAAATTTTCTGCTCTGGTTCGGTCCCAACTCACTATACACACTGAGGCTATTCATGTTTGTAAAAGATGCTTCAAGCATTATGATGATCAGGATAGGGTTAGCGGGCTCACTGGTCTTCAGTGTTTGGTAAAACACAGTGAGCTCTGCAAACAACATGCTGCTGTTAGGATGCAGATGCCACAGCTTGATGAAAACGGCCAGCCACCTGTTCTGAAGTTCAAAAACTTCCATCACAGTGATAAGATGTCCATCGTGGTATATTGTGACTTTGAAGCTATTCTGGAGAAAATCCATACCTGTCACCTGAATCCTGATGAGCCATACACACTGCAGTACCAAAAGCATAAAGCATACAGCTACTGCATTTATGTGAAAGCAGATAATACAGTCATTCCAGCACACCTCACTTCTGCACTTCCTTCACAGCCTGAAATATACAGGGGGTGTGACGCAGAAGATAAATTCATATCCCGCATTGTGGAGATTGGACATGATGTACAGAAAATATTTTCTACATATGTTTCTATGACTCCGCACACACATGCACAAAACACTGCTTTTCTGCAAGCAAGGTGTTGTTGCTACTGTGGGGGAAAGTTTGGAGGGGCTGTAAAGAAAGTTCGTGACCACAATCACTTCACCGGCGAATTTATTGGGTCTGCATGTAATGACTGCAACCTTCTCAGGCGCAGACCAAAAAAGTTGATTGTGTTCTTCCACAACCTGGCATACGACCAGAACTTCATTATCAGGAAGTTGGGGTATGATAGTAAAGACATCTTCATCATTTCGAATTCAGAGGAGAAGCTGATAACTTTTTCCAAAAAGTTACATGATAAGTTCAGCATTCAGTTTGTCGATACGTTCCGTTTTATGAGTCGGGGTCTTGCTTCGCTTGCCGAGTTCTTGCCTGCAGACAAGTTTATAAGTACTGCTGAGTTTTTCGCTCCTGATGAGTTGGAGTTGGTTACCCGCAAGGGAGTCTTCCCCTACGACTTCGTTGATTCTTTTGCTCGACTAGACGATACTAGTCTTCCATCCATCGATGAGTTCTTTAATATTCTGACTGATTCTGGTATTTCCGAGGCGGATTACGCTCACGCACAAAATGTCTGGGACAAGTTTCAGTGTGCTACCTTAGGGGAGTACGCTGACTTGTACCTAAAGACGGATGTTCTGATTTTGGCGGACGTATTCGAGAATTTCCGCAGTCTTTGCTTGGAAACATATAGTTTAGATCCGTCTCACTACATTTCTTGTCCTGGGTTCGCTTTCGACGCGATGCTTCGAACCACAGGTGTACAGCTAGAGCTACTCACAGATTATGACATGTATATGTTTGTGGAGGCTGGTATTCGTGGTGGTGTAGCGCAAAGCATTAAACATCATTGCGTAGCCAATAACGCATACGTACCAGAAACACATGATGCTTCCAAGCCATCCACATTCCTGGAGTACATTGATGCAAACAACTTGTACGGGTGGGCGATGTCTCTGCCGCTCCCCATTCGTCATTTCCAATGGACAGACACATCAATTGATGTCATGTCTATTCCGGAAAATTCACCCACAGGCTACATTATCGAGTGTGATGTGGAGTACCCTCTCGAACTCCACGAAAGTCACAAAGACCTGCCATTTCTTCCCGTAAATCAGTGTCCGCCCGGCTCAAAGCAATCAAAGCTGATGACAACGCTGGAAAATAAAGAGCACTACATCGTTCACTACAAAAACCTACAGCAAGCAGTATCGCATGGTCTAAAAATCATAAGAATACATAAAGTTCTTCAGTTTGAGCAGTCGGCATGGTTGGAGCCCTATATTCGGCTGAACACCAACAAGCGCAAAGCAGCAGCCAACGAGTTCGAGAAGGAGTTCTTCAAGCTCGCTGTGAACTCGACATTTGGCAAACTAATGGAGAACAAGAGACGGAGGCTCAAAATGGAGTTGGTGTGCTCCGAGAAGCGTTTTAAGAAGTTGGTGTGTCGTCCGTCCTTCAAGGACCGCACAATGTATGAGCCAAACTTGAGTCTTGTCCACCTGAACCATGAGACCATCATTTTCGACAAGCCGATCTATGCCGGACTCGCAGTACTTGATCTATCAAAAACACTCATGTACGACTTCCACTATAATACTATGAAACCGAAATATCAGGAAAATATTCATCTGGCATATATGGATACAGACAGCTTTGTGTATGAGATTCAGACACAGGACTTCTACCATGATCTAAGAGCGGACCCTAAGTTCATGTCTGAATTCGACACCATCTGCTACCCTCCTGACCACCCATGCTTCTCCCCCATAAACAAGAAAGTTGTTGGCAAATTCAAAGATGAATGTGGGGGAGAAGTAATGAGCGAGTTTGTCAGTCTGCGGGCCAAACTCTATGCATACATGTGCGGTGGCAAAGTTGAGAAGAAGGCTAAGGGCATCCAGCGTTGTGTGATCAAAAACCACATCACATTCGGTGATTACCTGGATGCCCTGCAAGACCACCGCACAAGGAGGGCAGGTGTTAGAGCCATACGGTCGAGAAAGCATGTGTTGTATAGCGAATACAGCAATAAGCTAGCCATAACATGGGAGGACGACAAACGTTTAATCTGTGAAGACGGTATCCGCACTGTCCCCCACGGCTATATCGGAGGCGATGAATAATTTTTTTTTCTGTAAATAGTTTTTGTTGTAAATAGTTTGGCAGTTTGGTTGTTGTTTCCATTCGTCGTATAGTTTCAATTTTTTTATAGTTTTCATTTTGTTGTATAGTTTCCATTTTTGGTGTATAGTTTCCATTTTTGGTGTATAGTTTCTATTTTTTTTGTTTTAATAGTTTCCGTTTTTGTCGTATAGTTTCTTTTTTTGTTGTATAGTTTCTGTTTTGGTTGTATAGTTTCTGTTTCAGTTTATGTTCTTAATTTAATATATAAGATTTTACCTACACATTACTTATTATTTTTAATTCTTATAACCTATATCCCCCCAAGGTACTGATACTTATAAATGTCTTAGAGAATGGTAAAATGTAATTATACACAGACAATCAGTCTGTTTGTAGAAGTCATAGAGGTAGGATGTGTATGAGTATATTAATTAGGACTTGTCAGATACCCTGGTGGCAGTGACGGCAACGGAGAACTTGGTGAATACAGGCTACCGACTTGTCTAGACTGACTACATAACACTTGGCGCCATCCGGCAGTAACTTTAAGAATTAAAGATGGCGACGGTAGCAACACTAGGAACTAAAGATGGCGACGGTGGCACCATCTACCAACCAACTTGAGAACCAAGATGGCGGCGCCTCTGACAACTAATTTTTGAATTTGGCGCGCGATACTAGCGACATCTACCAGCCAACTTGAGAACCAAGATGGCGGCGCCGCTGGTAACTAATTTTTGAATTTGGCGCGCGATACTAGCGACATCTACCAGCCAACTTGAGAACCAAGATGGTGGCACCTCTGGCAACTAATTTTTTGAAACTAGCGCCATCTGGTAGTCTGTGCTGGAATTAAAGATGGCGGCTGTATAATATTTTGAATTTCATGCATTTGGGAAGGCAAAGACACCCTCCCCCCTTTTATCATAAAACTTGACGTCAGTACGTGGCATATATAGATTATTTATTCCACCATATCCCAATTGGTCTCGTGGTCTAGTGGTCAAGGTGTCCGCCTCGTAACCACGACATCCTGGACGTTTTCACGTCCCATGGATCGAATCTCAGCCTCGGCACTGAAAATATTTTAGTTAAAGAAAAAAATTAAATAATCCCTGCTGCTATCTGGTGGCGACCAACAGAACTATATGACGTCGCAAGATGGCTGCCTCCAGCAGACGGAAACAAGATGGCGGCCTGCAGCAGACGAAACAAGATGGCGGCCACCAGCAGACGAAAACAAGATGGCGGCCACCAGCAGACGAAAACAAGATGGCGGCTGATGTTTACATCGAATTTCAAAGTTCGAAAAAAAAATTCAAATCCAAGATGGCGTCCGTGACACAAAGTGCAACGGTGATGTCACGATTCGAAGTTGGTGGAAATTTCTAGAAATACAAAATGGCGGATGGATTAGCATGGATTGGCATACAGATTAGCATGGATTAGCATACAGATTAGCATAGATTAGCATACGGATTAGCATAGATTGGCATAATTGGCATAGATTAGCATAGATTGGCGTAGATTGGCATAGATTGGCATAGATTAGCATAGATTGGCAAGGTCAAAGTTCAAGGTCAAAGGTCATGATGACGTCATCCAAGATGGCCGGCGATGACGTCATCCAAGATGGCGGCCGGCTCCTGGCTCCTCCGCCTGTGCTTGAACCCCCCTTTTCCAACTACTGTAACGGGACATTTTTTCGTGCGTACATGGCTGATGAACGTAACGGGACACTTTTTCGTGTGTGCATGGCCGGCGGAAGTGACGTAATCCAACATGGCTGATGAAGCGAAGCCTTAAGGTAGCTGCCGCGGATCCCCGATCCCCCTCCCTCCTCCCCTGTCCTCATACATACTATATACATCTACTGTTGCTGACCCACTATTGATGATTTTTTCTATTTTGATGACTGAATCAAAATCAACATTCAGTAATGACTCATAACTGCTGCTCCATGTGTCCATGTTGACATCTATGATCACGATGAAGGTTGTCCAGTATCGTCCATCTCTATTTTTACCGAGAAGATAATGCTCGCATCAGAAGTAAACATCTCTAGTTATAATACAAGTCCCAACAATAAGACCAGCAGCAGCTTTGTTTTCTACTTATCTGTAATGTCATATATTGGTATCCACGAATCATGGCTTTTTTCAAAATCAAGCAAACGAACTAGAACTTCATTTCCTCTACATATCAAAACTAGATATGTATGTGGAAACTTAAGGCATGATTTCTTCAGCATAAAATCCACCCCGAATAAGATTTTCTTCCATATCTTCGAGGTTGTACATTCTGGGCTTATAATGACGAATCTTGATCACTTTGTAAATTTCCGTGCTTCAGTTTGGAGTGTAGTCTTTTACAAATAATCCCTTTCTGCTTGGATAGTCTGATATAAGATCGTACTATGGCTTTATGGCTTTATGGCTTTATGGCTATGTGAGTATCCAGTAGTTTCTCGTTTTTAAATGCTCTGAAGCAATAAATTATTTTTAACATTCACAGTCTCAGTTTCGTAGTTCGTTGCTTTGTGTGATTATATGTATTTAAAAGTTTAGATAGTATTTTTATCAATTTATAATTACCTTGAAACGAAAATTCGGGCCACATAAGTATTATCAAAGTTATTAAAACATTTATTTATGATAGCTTTGAGATTGCTATAAGTCTATTAATGATTAATTTTTATGTTTCTTCTTAAGTGAACTGAAGGAAGAGTTGTAGAATTCTTTACCCATGTTAGTTTTTAAGTTCTTAGGAAATACTCAATCTTGCAAAATAGTTCTCATTGTTTGTCACTCACATCAGCAGCATTCTTTGTTTTTACTGGTACTGCCCAAGAATACTTGCTAAAGCCATCTGTAACAGTTAATATATACTTGAATCCTTTATTTTCACGCAAATATGGAATGATATCGACGAGGTCTGCTTGGAATAAGTCTTGTATACCAAAAACTGTTACTTTGCATCTTGAATAGTAACATCTAGCATATTTGTTTAATTCAGAATCTATATCTGAGTGACTCATTGTATGTAGACTGATTCCTTCAGTTCAAGTACAAAACTAATTTCGTTTGTATGCGAATTATTTTCTGCTCTTTGAGAGGCAACTAGAAAGCTCAATATGTCTAAAAGTTCATTTACAGCATCCCAATAAACATAGACTACTCGCCGACCATTTCAATTTTATTCTGAAGTCCTCTACCAGATAGAGCTCTACCACAAACATTTGGGAACTGTAAAATGATAGCAAATTTAACATGGTTCCCATCATTATATGCATTAATCGAGGAATCATTATTCCTAAACTGACCATTCATGATTTTTAGTAAACGTTTATTCTTAATGCTTCCCAGGAATATGTGCCTCGTTTCATCTTGAATAGCAATTCATAAAGACCAGCAGCTGCTTGTACCACTTCATTACCAACCTGTACTACTCTTCATTATGAATGCAAACATTTTCATTTGTTCCAAAAATATATTTTTTTTTCCCCATACACCATATTTTGTATCCTGATACTAAGATGAATAAGAAGACATAACCGCGAACAAATGCACTCAAGAGTGTCAGCACTTAACTTTCTTAGGATTTAATACAGACAGAGGAATAGCATCATCGTCATTAGGTTTAACCAGCTGTTTCTTCATTTTCAGTATTTCATCAGTAGGTTCTTCCTTTACTTCTACGGGTATTGGTTTTAAATTTACTAGACTCGAACTAATTGGTTTAAATGCTTCATCATTAAACATATCACTCTCCAGTCGTGCACGCTGTGCTAACAGATATTTTGTACGCACTCTTCGAATGATACGATGTAAGTCACTTGCCACTTCAGCCATTAAATTTAATGTAAAAACAAAAAGAAAACTGTTTAAATATTCTTTCTGTGATGAGGTTCTTTGTTCGATACTTTCTCATCATCCGACAAGACGATTACAGGAGTCGGATCGTTCAGACGCGAGTTCGAATCTCCAGCAGACATGCTGATGTAATTTTTCACTGCATCTTCAAATTTCACTAAGCGCCGCACTATCGTACTCTATAATTATACCCATCTTTTATCGTTATTGATATGAATATCCGATAATTTGTTTATTTTAATGACTAGCTCATCTTCTATAATTTTAAGTATATCGTCTGGTATGGTAATTGTTTTAGAGGGAATAGCTTCAATTTCATTGCTTAAGCTGTAATAATATCGCCATTCCTGGGCACTGCCGTGACCATCGTCCCTACGTATGAGACCAGTCTCTTCTCTGCCTGCGTTTCAAACAATTTTGGCCAAATTTGGATATGATATAGCTTATTTCTCACTGATGTATTATTATGAACTCATTAAATCCACGATGGTACCGACCAGTAACTAGGGATAAATTCTTGACAATATCCATAAACCCATGATCTATGCTCGAGCTTAAGTAACATACGTCTTAAATTTTTTTTAAATATGTAGTATTAACATGATAGGAATAGATATGATGAAGATTCATATCATCAGTTTTGAACCAAAACAATCATCTTTGCAATATTACGATTTAGCTGTTTTGGAATACGCGAATATGTTTGACACAAGTAAAAGCAGTTGACATTAACATGCCTTCCCATACTAAAGTAATATTGGATACATTGCTGCTTTCCATAAGCAACGTTATCGAACATAATCACAGAATTAGGCAATGCATTTTCAGGCGACACATCTTCATTATCATTATATGACAAATATTTTAAACCATTTATAACTTGCAGCATTTGTACTAGGTGTTCATATTTTGGTTGTAAAAACATTGAGTAAAGGTACACATTTTCAAAACTAAGTCCATTGGAATCCACAAATATACTTAGTAATACACATGTTTTCCCACATTTGGAAGACCCAGCAATAATGCAATGCACAGATGATGGAAGTAAACGACCATGTCGTTATTCGCATGCTAGTGCCTCATCCACTACACTAATATTTACCGATAATTTTATATCTTTATGAATTACTTGTATACCAAACACAGTATTATGAGCAGCAGTTTTATCATTAAATATAAGATATGGTTTATGAATATATGTAACAGGACTATGAGGACTAGGACTATGAGGACTAGGACTATGAGGACTAGGACTATGCGGACTAGGACTATGCGGAATAGGACTATGCGGACTAGGACTATGCGGACTAGGACTATGCGGACTAGGACTATGCGGACTAGGACTATGCGGACTAGGACTATGCGGACTAGGACTATGCGGACTAGGACTATGCGGACTAGGACTATGCGGACTAGGACTATGCGGACTAGGACTATGCGGACTAGGACTATGCGGACTAGGACTATGCGGACTAGGACTATGCGGACTAGGACTATGCGGACTAGGACTATGCGGACTAGGACTATGCGGACTAGGACTATGCGGACTAGGACTATGCGGACTAGGACTATGCGGACTAGGACTATGCGGACTAGGACTATGCGGACTAGGACTATGCGGACTAGGACTATGAGGACTAGGACTATGAGGACTAGGACTATGCGGACTAGGACTATGCGGACTAGGACTATGCGGACTAGGACTATGCGGACTAGGACTATGCGGACTAGGACTATGCGGACTAGGACTATGCGGACTAGGACTATGCGGACTAGGACTATGCGGACTAGGACTATGCGGACTAGGACTATGCGGACTAGGACTATGCGGACTAGGACTATGCGGACTAGGACTATGCGGACTAGGACTATGCGGACTAGGACTATGCGGACTAGGACTATGCGGACTAGGACTATGCGGACTAGGACTATGCGGACTAGGACTATGCGGACTAGGACTATGCGGACTAGGACTATGCGGACTAGGACTATGCGGACTAGGACTATGCGGACTAGGACTATGCGGACTAGGACTATGCGGACTAGGACTATGCGGACTAGGACTATGCGGACTAGGACTATGCGGACTAGGACTATGCGGACTAGGACTATGCGGACTAGGACTATGCGGACTAGGACTATGCGGACTAGGACTATGCGGACTAGGACTATGCGGACTAGGACTATGCGGACTAGGACAATGAGGAGGAGGAGGACTAGGCCAATGAGGAGGACTAGGAAGAGCATTTTCGTGCTGCTATCTTCGTCTGTTGGTGGCAAGCAACTTTTACTTTTTAAGCAACGAATTCTAGCGGAGGGTGCAGAAAGAAAGTTTGTGATTTGCGTCTAGAAATTTCGATATATATATGAAAAACGAATATATATAATATATCACGCTCGGTATAATTTTAAGACTACCCTTTAAATTTCGTGTCCGATTTTTTTGTTATTTTATTTGCAACATGAACACCACCAAAACACACAAATTTGCTCGTTACCAAGGTTAGAAGTATACACATCACTGGCGAGTACTAAAAGACTCGCTCTTTTTTTTTGGAATTGAAGGGAGAAATTTTTGGTTTAAAAGCCTAGTATACCTGCTTAGATAGGGTGTTATCTCGAAAAAAATACGTGAATTTCGAAAGACTTGTGGAGCTATAGTTAATTGTGACAAAATTGCGTTGAGACTACACACAGTATAATGTCTTGTTTTCATTTAAAATCAGGAATTCGCAACACAAAATCCATTTAGTTAAGTACACAAATAATGATAGTTAATGAATACGAAATAAAGGCTTTGTTCTGAATGGTTCGTTTACTTTTATGTCAAAAGTCTAAAAAAACCTCAGTTATGATGAATTTAGACAACTTTTTAATGTTTATTAAAAGTAAACGACCTCCAAATTACCCTGAAATATGTTAACCATCGTATTCAGTTGAAATAAAACTTACAGCATAATAACTAAATAGCAAAACTATAACTGGCGTACTAGCAACAAAGGCGAAAGTGAATCCTTGACACATATGTGTTAAATTGATATTAAAGCACTTATATACACTATTGGTGCAGTTATATATTTTATAAATGCCATAAATCAGACTTGTTCCATAACATTTTATTTATCCATTCCCTGACAAGGGCTTTTAAACTAATGCATACCTGAAAGAAGTTTTTATACGTGTGGGTTATGGGTTAAATAATGTATTTAAATGTATGTTTAGTTTCCAATCACACATTGTAAAGGAAGCAATGCTGGAATATAGAGAGAAAGAAAATAGGAGCATCCTGATAAAACCTCCCAGACGTTGCGAAGCCCTAGTAACAACAACCAGACTCCAAGCCTGCGTTCAAGCGCGTGACGTCAAGAATAGTCCGCTCCGCTCAGTCGCGCGCCTATTTCACAGCGCTGCGCAAACTTCTTGCTATGTCTTACATTTAGCTTCTGATCGTTCTAACTAACCAAATATGCAGCGCTATCACATTGCAGCAGTTTGTCAGTTATAGTTGAGCTAGTTTAGTGAAGTGATGAAAAATGCCGTAATTTCTCGCAGAGGAAACACACACATATTTTTATATTGTTTGGAACATTTTAATATCGAAATTATGTAAGTGAATTTACTTAATGTTTTAATAGTTGATTTAAAAAAAAACCTAATCGTAAAAGCTTGTGGAGCCGCATAGCACTTTCTCCATGTCACATGTGGGTAACTGTGTGGAACTGGCAGGTGTCCCTGTAGAGCGTGACTAGAGCGACAGCTCGCACGGCTTGCCACGTATCCATCACTGCTATCGCAGGTGGATCTGATCCAACGCGGTGAATTAGCGTCGCTGATGCACGCGCGGATGTCAACACCTGGCAGTCCGGGCGCAGATGTTGGTCGATGAAGCCTGTCAACTCGTCAGATAAATATTCGTTGCACGCGCGCTTAACGGAACGAGCTCGGCGCTGCGTCTTTCCCGGAGGCTTCTGCCGTTTTGGAGTGCGACGAGTCGAGTGAGACGCGGTTTTTTTTAAGGCGCATCCACACTACGACGAATCGAAAGCGAATCGCGTCGTTCGACTCGACTCGAGTCGAATAGAAAGTCGTACCGGACTGGACGTGATGAACGAGTCGCTTGTAAGTTGAAAGTCGAATTGAATGGAGACGAATCCAACCCGAATAAATGGATAGGGGTCTTGAGTTGAAAGATTAAATCGAATGGCGTTTCCTCGTCTGGATGAGTTGAATCTTGTCGAATCATGTCGCGGCAACTCCCTCAGTCTTATTCTCTCAGTCCTTGCGTGAACATCGCGCAGTGCTAAGTTTCAAGTGATTGTTTTGAATTAAATAATTAAGGGCAGCGATGAAAACACTGAGAAAATCATTCCAATATACCACTGTGGTATCGTTGTGGGATTTAAGGGACAGCGATTATAAAAACAAGGTAAAAAGACATAAGTTAACTGAAATTGACGTTTATTTGGAATTGATAAGGAGGAAGTGGAACGCAAAATAAAAAATGTACAGATTGGAATGATGGAATAAAGAAGAAAGTCTGTCGGTAAAAAAAAAGTGTATGGTGCGGACAACCATACGTAAGGGGTACTCGAGCACAGAGCAACGCTTGAGAACTTAGCGATTCTTCTGACCCCTTTCAAATGGGCCACACCACAAAGTTGTTCGGACGTAATGACTAATCGAAAGAGCCGAACGGAAAAGTCGAACAGAATGAGACGAACGACGCCATTCGCCATAGGCCGTCCATTTTTCGCGAATAGACTTCCGGGACCAGCTGTGTGTTGTAACATTGTGGCATTGGCTGTGTGTTTATTTCAGGCACGTGTCTACTGTTGGCACACCAGTTATAGCCGTATATTCCAGTGCGGAAGCAAATACGTCCTGGACGGTCCGGTCAAATAGTGCAATGGCTTCTCTTGCAAACGGCCGCCAGTTACAATTGCAGTCTAATGCACGAACAGCTATTTTGCGGAAAATACATGCCATGACATTAAGCCCTTCCGTCATTTTGAAAGAGTCAAGCGACAGACTTCTTGAAACTGGCGTCACTATCAGCTCCTTCGTGGGTTTTTTTTACTCTATTTTTCCCCATACATCCAAATGCGTAACTGTAGTTTCGTGGCTACCAAACACTCTGGTGTCAAAATGAACTGTTGGCAGTGTCCGTGTGTGTGGCACTGCGGCATGTAAATGTAATGTTTAGGGACAGGCAGGAATTTTTTGCTAAAAAATTTGAACGCCTATTACTGCAACAATGTATACCCGCACCAACGGTTTCTTCCCTACGATTGGTGGCCGTCTGCGACACAAGTCTTTGCCTTATTTAACAAAGCAATTCAGGACGCATTTTCTTCCGCACTGAATTACTGTGATTGGTGTTGTATCAATAGACATGTTCCTGAAAGAAACTCGCCCAATCACGAAACACAGACGATGCTGCAATGTTTAAACTTTAGGCTAGTCTCGGAATCTTTTCGCGAAATATGCATGCCCCTAGTAATGTTGTACCATTGTATTGACATTATTGCCAAATATATCCTAATAAAAGCACTTATAAATCCAAAACCACTATAAGCCTTGGGTTACCAGTGAACCTCGAATTTACTGGCTCTCATAAGACACCAGTACGACTGTGGGCATTAGGTCGTTTATCTATGCCTCTTGTTCGAGTTATGTGCCTGTCTCATTTCGTGAACACATCCATTAGCAACGGGTTAATGCTGTGCATTATTAGTATAGATTTCTATCTCCCCCCCCCCCCCAAATGAAATTCTCCGTACGCTTCTGTACAGCTTGAATTGTATTTAAATTAAATATGTTCTACTCAATAGTATTGAACCTATGGATTATTAAATGCAGTGGCGTTGACTTTAGCGAGACAAAGGAATATTCCAAAATCATACATTCTCAAATGTTTTTTTTTTTTAAATATATACATTGTGCAGAAATATTTGTTATTTATGGAATTATTACAGTGTAATATGAAAGACGAAAAACTTCTAGGCTTGAATTTTCAAATAAATGTGTTAAGGGGGTGTGAAATTAAAGATAGGGTACACCTAAAAACATGCACACTCACCTTCATACACACAGGCCCACAGACGGGACTATTGTTTCAATAACCTTGGAAATGAGGTCTATTAAGTGTTATACAGACTGAGTCTGAATTAGACCGACACACTTCAGTTGGAGGTTCATCGCAACAAAATAATTTGAAAACATCTAAACGACTTATGCCGGAGTTACAATAGACCCACGACGCCGACACAATGCCCTGCTGAACTGCAGCACGGCGAAATTTAGTTCGTTTAGTTACAATACCCCGACGAAATTATGTTGGTCGTAGGTAGCCACCGGCATTTCCTAAAACGGCAAGCAAGCAATACACTTTAAAAAAAAAATAGTGTAATATTTTCTGGCTTTATAATAGAATCTATGCTAACACATGTATTTATTTATTTATGTAATGACTTTATTTATTAATAGCTCATCGCTATAATTATCCATATTCATTTTATTAACTTCTCTACTTGTGTATTGTCCCAGAACAAATGATTATTTTGTTTTCTTTATTTTGTGGCCTACAGCTTCTGGCCTGAACACATTACGAAACAAAATTTCGTTCCTGTATAATTTAAATACCGAAAAGGGAAATTTGTAAGTATTTTATTCTGTCATGTTGGTGTAAACATTGACTAAAATATCCGTCGTGCCTGTCCCGACACGACAGAATTAGAAATGGACTCTACTTCTGTCGGGCTGTCGGGGCAGCGTTTTCGTCGAGGTGACGTCACTGCGAACTAATTTTTCATTGGTCAAGTTCCATATTTTGTCGTGTCGGGCTCGTCGTGTCTGCGTCGTCGGGCTATTTTAACTCCGGCTTTACGAGCTAAAGTGCTTCCCAAGTCTTGTATACGTGTTTGAATTTACGGCCGAACAACATTTTTGTTGTAAATAATGGAGAAAGTATTTAAGATAGAACATTGAGCGTCTGGATTATATCCAATTGAATGAGGTTCTAAAACCACCGTGAATTTCTGTGGCTGTAAAAAAAAATATTTTCATTGAAATAATTGTGGGTAGTAACACGTCACAAAAATACGTAAACAAAAAAAGTAAAAGATGTTACTCCCAACAATTTCAGTGCAATACTTTTTGTCAACGAAAAGCTGTGGATGTAGACATTTATTTGATCAAACATAATCCAGACGCTTAAATGCGTTTTGTATTATTTATAGTTGTTTAGACTTAACTTCAAAGGCGTACACTAACCTTGGGAAGCAATTTAGATCATAAGTCGTATTGATGTTTTCAACTTATTTTGTCGGTATGAGCTTGCAGCCGTAGTTCAGCGGTGGAATTCAGAGTCGTTGCATCGTATAGAGAGTGACCTGAGACGCGAGAGGCGCAGTGAAAAGTTAGCTGGTCTGTTCAGCTAGGCCTCTTAAACGCCTGGCGAGTATTCGTTTGAACACGTGCATGTATGTGATGAAGGCATTCAACTATAAAATAAGCGAGGCTAAAGAAAAGGGAAATGTATTCCAGCATTTTCCCTGAGCGCTTCCGCACCTCCTGACCTCGGAACGACCCGAGTGTGGCGCAGCCAGACGACACCCTTAACACGGCCGTTAGGGCGGCCATTATGGCGGCCATTATCTTTACTGTCCCCGGGAGAGGCACTTGGTCGCCGCAGCCATTCCGCGAAGCCGGCGCGCGGCGCTCTATGGCCGCCGACTTCTCCTCGCCTGCCTTATTGCGCTGCTAACTGCCTGCGCTGGCGGGCGCCTCCGGTGCTACTGCGAGGCCGCGGGCGAAAACACTGCGCTTTGGGGATCATGCGTGCATTTGAAGCTTCACCCGAGGTGTAACCAGTGGGACCTTTTATCATTCCTACATCTGTTTGCCTTTTAGATGGGTGGTCTTTATAAAAAAAATAATAATGTTATTTTACTGCATGCTGGCTACGTTCCACAATACATGTATATGTATACTAGCTAAAGCCCACATGCGTTGCTATGCTTCATTCCATTTTTTTTTTTTGTAATTTTATTGAACTAGGTCACATATACAAATCATCTCTATCTCTCTATATAAGTCCTTCTATAAATATCAGTATATTTCTCTATCTATGGAAATCTTGCAATAACACTATTCTCTCTATCTCTCTCTCTAATGTATCTAGATTCCTATCTAGGTATATATCTCAATATATCCCTCTCTCTCTCTCTCTCTCTCTCTCTCTCTCGCTCTGTATATCTCTCTCTATACCTATTTCTATATCTATCACACTATATCTATATATTTCTATCTATATCTTTATCTTTACAAAACAGAAGACGAGCACACAAACATTCATTTATATATTCTTTTACCCCTCTGTATTTTTATCTGTTTACCTGTCCCAGGTGTGACATAGGTATATAAAAACACGCGCGTAGGTATTCGAATGCAACGATGCGTCAAAACTTCAAAGCAATGGTTGGAGTACCTTTGGAGATTTAAGATTTTGAACGAAAGAACATTTACATTTTTATTTACATATATGTGTGTTTCGTATTCATTTATTTATTATTAATCATTCAGGTCGCGTTTGTGATGCATGGTTTTCATCCTCTATCCCAAATAGTTTTACCCGGATCGCCACTCATTCAAGTGGCATAATATACAATGGTTAGTTTTAGGGATTTACCTTATCTTTGTATATAAAAACAAATTTTACACTTTCACAGTATGATTCTATCATCATGAATTTAGTTTATTTCATCAGGATGTGTCAAGTTGTCGATGTTGTTGATGACTGTCCACTTGAGGTTTTGTACGAAAATACACAAACGTGGCCTACTGGACGATAAAAGTGGGTGGGTTGGTGGGGGAACCGGTAGAGGAGTAGAGTGCATCAGCGGCGACGCCACTCCAACGCATGCACTAGCGGTCGAATAGGAATACGGGAAAAATTAGGGGGGATAGGTACGTAGCGTAGCATGCTATATGCTAGATGTAACTGCCGGAAGGGTAACCGGCAGAGTGGAGACAGAAATGACGGAGAAATAATGCTACGGAATGCTCATAACGCTGTTTGTGTTTGTATACTCCTCAGTTTTGGTAACGAATAACGATTTACACTACCTTATTTTTATTTAATTTAAAATATTTGCAATATAATGTTTAGAAAATAGTTATTGATTTGTGCAATTAACTTTATAAGTATCAATCATTTTTATGTGCATAGTGTAATTGAAAATGTTAAAAAGACGTATTATAGATTTAAGAAGTTAGTGTTATAAGTGTAATTTATTTTTGGTATGTGAACACTTTGATTTTAAATGTCAAAAGCCTTATAGACTTGTGAGATAGTCTTTGTAAGTGTAAAATATTATCGATTGGAGTGCTTTTGTTTGTTCTTTCATTTTATTCAGCTTTAGATCGTGTTTTAATGTTAAGACTAAAAATAATGAAAAGGCAGAAGGAGATATGAGGTATTATCAAAGGCAGCGAGGGAATAAAATGCAAAAAAAGAAGGCACCAAAAGGGTCAGTGAACGAATGCGAAAATACAGGCCGCGGAAAAGGCCTTTTTTTTCGTTTGATATAATACCCGCATCCTTACTATTCTCAATTATTATCTTGTTCAATAAAAAAATTATCTGTATCTATAACGAATAAGCAAGAAGTTTCACTTTTGTCGCGCGTGGACACCACGTACCCATAATTTTTTTTTTCACTTTTACGTTATCTCTAAATGTATTTTCAATGTAATCGTAAAGTTATTCGCTTTTTGAAGTTATACTTACGCGCGTTGTGAAAACAAATATGAGAGAATTTTTACGATTAGCGCGCACCTTGCAACGAAATTTTCACAGGACAAAATAAACCTGTTGCAAATAAAGATTATAAATGTGCTTTTAAATCTTATATGTTAGTGATTGGTATTGAATACTGGTCCATATTATTTAAAATATTTATTTGTTGCGAATATTAGTGATAGAAATTGTGTTTATAAACTTTTTAATGTGTGTTTTTAAGTGTATTTATACAAGTAAGGTTGTTACCATATGAATAAAATTATATGCATTATCAATTATGACATTATTATTATAAAATAACTACACGATTATTTAATTATTAAAAATTACATTCAGCATTTTTTATTGATTTTCATTATTAATTAGAATCTCTATTATTTTACTAAATTAAATCAATTTTATACGTGTTTATATTGATAGTGAGTAGATACCAAGAACGTAATTAAATTTTTTAATTTAATTGAATTTATACTTTACCAATCGAGTTTATAATATCACTCCAGTACTTTTACTATTTTATTTCTATTAATTATTTACATTCAAAACTAAGGTTAGTTTTTTGCTAATTATAACTTTTAACATAGGTACACGTACCCATTTTTTTAGGATAGCTTTAGTATCTCTATTCCAATTAAATTTATTGTATGTTGTAATAAATTCTTTTTTTGTTTTTTGTTTTCGAGCTAAGGATGAACTTCAGTAATCAATATTTTTTTTTAATTGTAACATACAAATAATAAAAACGCCATGATAAATACGTGTCCGAACACGTGTGCGAAACAATCAAACATTGATTTGAAAGTTTCCAAGGTCAACGTCCTCTAGCTGTGAAATGTAATAAACTATTAGATACGACAGGAACAATCCAAGATGGCGGGAGGGGAGCCTCCTTAAAGGCATTCTCAGTCACCTGTGGAACCACCACGGCGGGCAGCACTCGTCGCTGGGGCCGCCATCGCTCATGTCTCCGGACTGAAAGGAATCCATAACACGGCTGCGAAAATATTCTATTTCCAGCGTGGTTGTCGCCGTAGTTTCTCCTTTTTGCCGTCTCCTCCCACACGTTGTCGGAAGGTGTTGGGGTGCGGAGGGGGGAAGGGGGTTGGGGGAATGGCGTTCGCCGTTCCCGCTGCTCGGTGTCGGCTGGAACCATTTATCACGATTTAAAGCTATTAGGTTGAGAGATGGATGGTGTGGGCGTAGAGGACGCTGGGAAATATGTGAGTGCGATTCGCGCGGAACGTGTGGTGCTCGCCGCCTGCGCTCTCCCCGGGAGATGCTATCCCTACCTGCGCCGTGCCCGGACCGCCGACCTGTCGCGCGTCGCCTGCGCCATACGTTCCCGCCCCTGCCCTCTTCACTCCACCCGCCCCAGGACCTAGTCCGTGTGTCTGATGCCAACACGACGAGATGGGTGCGTGTACCTACTAGGCGTCATAAGAATCTTAACTTAAATTTTGCATGAGAATAACTAATAGAGATAAAAAAAAATAACCGAACTGATGTTTTGTTATAAAGTATAAATTCGAATTAAACTTTTTAAAAAATGCTCTGTATTCAATTTGTATATAAACTTGTGTGTAACATTATTTAATTTAGTTAAATAACCTATATTAATTTTAATTCACAATGGCAATTAATGAATACCCTAATGTTTATTCTTTTTAATTATTTATTTATTTTATTTATTTACTAAATATTATAATTTATTATAATGCAAATAGATAATACATACTGAAACATAATCTCAAATATGTAAATACACTTTAAAATACATTTGAAAAAGTTTATAAACACAATTTCTATCACCAATATTCACAATAAATAAAGGTTTTTAATGATATGGGCCGGTATTCAGTATTATTCACTAAAGTATTAGATTCAAAAGCACACATATAAATTTAATTTGTGTGTAGTCTTTTTTTATTCTGTGAAAATTTCGTTGCATGGTGCGTGTGTATCGTAAAAATTCACTCATCATTTTTTATATCGCGCCTAAATAAGTTTAACTCCAATAAACAAAATCCAGTTATTCGAGAATGCAAACACACCTGCTTGGTGACAGACTCCAGGTGTTGGTTATAACCTGGCCTGCAGACAGTGCGACTGATACCAGAATATTAGTTAAATGTTGAATATGTATTTGATCAAACTTGGTGAATACCTCTGCTAGTTTCACTATTTCAACAGACAAAATTAAGTAATTTTAACATTTGTAATAGATAATTATATCCAAAGAAGCTCTCAGATTACCTGCGAGTAGAAACTTCAGTCCGCACTGCAATAAACGTGACGGAAACAGGACTTCAGCAATGCTTTACTGCAAGCACTTCATTGCGCTAAATACTCCATGAAATATATTTTGTTGTACGTTACACCACGTGAACATAAAACCGGTTGGATTTCGTGCCGTCGCGTGTCACACGATGCGAAAGTAAACCCGTGTTGGCGTAACTACAGTGACGCAGTCACGCACGCATGTTCGTCGAGTCTCGCGTCCGGGTATGATTATCGCTTGATGAATGATTGGAGACTATTAGAAGCCACCTCCAGCGATGTCGTGGCGGATGGGCCGTTAGGAGCTCCAAATTGCTGTATTTAATTTATAGCATGGTTTTCAGTGCTAACTCTATGCGAATGAGTGTAGCTTTTAAAATTTCATTCGCGTGAATTTAAATCTATAATTCATAAAATATGTTTTGGAGTTATACTTCTTTAGGCGCGTTATGAAAAATATAATAATTTTTTTTAATGCGCTTGCAGCATGTTACAAGAATTGACATGATGAAAAAAAGCTACATATAATAAAAATTTGTGTCCTTTAAATCATGCAATTTAGTGATTGATATGCAATACTAGTTCATATAGTTAAAAACCTTTATTTGTGAATATTTGTGAAATAAATTGTGTTTATAAACTTTTTAAAGTATATTGTTATAAGTGATGTTCCCGTTTGTATAATTTATTTAAATTAGTGATTATTAATTGATGCATTATTATAATTTAAATTAATAAGTTACAGTAAACAATCAACACATTTATTGATTTGAATTATTAATTAAAATTTGTCTACATTATTTTACTAAATTAAATCAATTTTTAAAACGTGTTCATATTAATAGAATTTATTGAAATATTTTAATTTGATTGTATTTATACTTTATCAATCGTGTTTATAATATCACTTTAGGCCTTTGATTATTTTTATTTCTATTAATCATTTGCATGCAAAATTAAAGTTAGATTTTTATTGTGCCAAGAAGGTAAGCGTACCGTCTAACGCGCAAACATAAGTACACACGCACCCATTTTTTAAAAATATTTTAATCGTAATTGAGTCGTTCACAATTTTTCCGAAGCCTTTTTAAAGATATAAATTTCGAGGAGGAAAATATTAGTACAGAAAATAACACTCTTCATCTTATCTTTACACGTCAAAATTTTCAGTATTCCTACCAATTGCCATTTTTACCATCATTGTTACAATTTGTCATTTTCAGAAACAATGTAACTTGTAGTTTAAGCGCAACCAGCTCGCCACCCGGTGGAAATGCTGCCTCGTGAGTTGGCCAAACGTCCCGCGTGCATTTGCCAGTCGAGAAGGGGATCTTTAAGTACAAACTAGTCCATTCTACAGTTAAGGCACAGATAGCATTGCACAATATATCCATTAAAGAATGTCCTTGTTAAAAAATTTCATATTATCAACTGTAAGTGTTATAGTGTTGGTTCAAGGTCACAAAGAGTAACTCAAAACAGTTTAAAATAGGGCGCATGCGTAAGTGCTGCACGAGAATTCCGTGGAAGAATATTAGTCCTGAAAAGAAATATCAACACAGACCAACAAAGTGGGCTAATAACGACGAGACAGTTTCAACAATAATAGTAAATGCAGACACAACAAAACTGGACAACGCAGCAAGTATATGAACACAACGATGAAGATTGTGCTGTCTGATATTCAAGTTTTAATGTATTATTATGTGCTGTCGTTTTATCTACAGTAGGTATCTGTTTGGGTTCATTGTTAGGTTTATGTGTTTGGCATCAGCTGATTTAGGCTTGTTTTCTGTGGATTTGTGTTTTAATTTTTTTATTTTTTATTATGTATTTATGCAGTTTTCCCATAGAAACAGTGTAAAACTGCAATGGCGTATTTCCAAGAAATTGTATTAAATAAAAATTCTCTCGTGCATGAATCATTTAAAGAACTTAGGCTTAAATAATATTGAAAAAGTCGATTGTTGAAATTAAAAAATTCTAATTAAAATATTACCTTCTAGGTTTGTTTTGTTAATTTTAAAAAGATAAATAATTTATTTAAATTTGATAATGACCAAATGCGATTAAATTGCTAGGTAAACAGCACGAAACATTTAGGTATGTTTTTATATTATTATTTTGGGAGCATTACGTGTTCCCTAAACAATTTCTCTTAAACTCAATTTCCCCGAAGGTATTATACCCTGAAAAATTTTTTTCTCTACCTTATCTCGATATATGTACATTCAAACGTTTGTACTACATTTTTAGTACGTACTGTTTAATTTGCTTGTTTTATTTGCCCTCTGTTTACGAACTGTAACTTTTGATAGCGGAACTTTTGATTCCAGTAGTTTAGAATTTAACTGCCATTTCTTGGATTCTACCTAAAATAAATAAATTAATGCAACTAGAACGTAGGCATATGACGATAATATACTGTTACACGTCACATATGTGAAAAAAACATATATGCATCAGTATAAAAACCTACTATCGATACTTTAAAATATAGCATTTTTTTCTCCGTAAAACTGAACAGCGAACTTGAAGATTAGAAATATATACAAATCAGGATTAAAATTCTATGAACAGAATTCTTTGATATTTTAAAACTAAATTAAATTTTTAAAATGTTGAAAAATCTTTATAAAGCTTCTCAATAAATTTAACAAACTCTCTGTAGTGAAGGCTTGCCATCTGATTAGTACGTTCATTAATAAACTAAAATGTGAAAATATTGAGACACAATATTACTAGGTTTGGCTGAGCGAGATATACATTTTAGATTAAAATATATATATTTTCATGTAACTTGTGAGCTTTAATTTCTGATATTTATCAGACTGATTCAACATATCGTTAAAATTAAAATATCAGTTCTGTAACATTACATTTTTCAACATCTGCCGAGAGTAGACAATAAGGCGGCTACTTGTCTGCTGCTTAAATTGAATTACTACGTTTTATAAATCTACTTTTTCTGAACTGGTACTAAAAAAGGCGCAGTAAAAGAAGAAAACTCAATGATAACTAATTAATTGAAATTCATGAGTAAAAGAAACTCTAAATTCTATCTTTCTGCACAGTTGAAAACTATTTTTTGAACTCCAGACATTTCGTGACATTTTTAAACAAACTGAAAAAAATATAACCTATGTAATCTTGCTTTTAATCAAAAGACATTATTTTTAATAACCTACAATTAAGAAATGTAATATCTGGTCTACTTTAAAAACTTTCTGGTCAAACTGTTTTTTAAGCGCAATGTAGTAACGTAAAAATAAATCTATGTCTCATTAGAATAAAAAAGCAATAAAATTCAGGTTCCATTTCACCGAAACTATTTTACCAGCCGGCATAAAGAGTACGTTGTGTGTTCAAGGTCGTATATTATTTCCACGCAAAACAAATGCATGTACAATACTGAGCACACATACCCCTCGTTGTGTATGACGTATAATTAAATATATATGTACAAAATGTAGTTTGAAAATTTAAATCTTGATGTTAAGAAAAAATACTTATTTTCCTTGTTATGGCTAGAACGCAAAACAATTTGAACTTAGTATTCGGTAAAGATGGGCATGTACTGTGAGGTACGATGTCAATTTTATTTCATTTTCCTACGCATCATACGTCTGTTTTATCTATTTTGATGTAAGTAGTTGAAAGTCTTAGAGGTGAGCTATATTCTTACATAATATTCTAAAGGTAAACTCAATTGTATTAAACTGAAATAATTATTTTGTAAACTTCATCTGTATTTTTTTAATTTTTGTTTGAGATATTATTGTTCTCGACGAATGCTAACATTCATTGCAGGCAGGCAGAAATGTTTAAAGGTATGTTTTTATTGATTGTATAATAAAGCAGTTACTCTAAAACAAACCCTTTAATAAGTAATGATGTACATAGCACACTGTAGACGAAGGTTTCGAGCGCATGCTATACGAGATAGCTTCCTGCACACTGCGCCCTTTTGGTTATCGGATTAAAAAGGAGGCAAGGATTTTATCAGCTTCTGCTGCCACGAACAATCAACTGTTATGCACTGCCTGTGGGTTCCGTAATATTAGAGCATGTTATGCGTATGATTAATGTCTGCTAACATTGCGGTATATTTTATTCTACAGTATATCCATAAAATAATGTCCCAGTTATAAGTTTTGATAGTATCAACTGTTAAGGGTAGTAGTGTTGGTTCAAGATCACAATTAAGGACTAACTCACAGTTTCAGATAAGCGCATGCTTTGTTGTTTTCTCGCTTGCAGCGCCACCTACGCATAAATGGCGACTCCTGACCGTAAAGCGTTTTGTGTTCTGCAAATTGCTAAGAGTGAATCTGTAATTTCAGTTCAACGTGCGTTCCGTTTTGGAATATCTTTGTACGAGATTCGTTGAACATCGGAGTCCCTGACCGTTGGATTGTTTGTAATGGTCGAGACGGCATACTCTTTTTCTCTGGCCTCCACGTTCACCTGAACATAACACCATGCGATATTTTCCTTTTGGGGCTTAATAAAAGATCATGTATACTTCCATTACTCCGGTCTTGTTCATTAAGTGTGGGAAGAATTGGATTTTCGATTGGTTTGTGCCGTATAACTAAAGGTGCACATATTGGACATTTGTAAGAAAATTTTTGTTAGTTTTCCTTCAATTTGATATATAATTTGTTGTAAAGAGTGTGAAATAAACTTTCATAATATACCATTGAAACTTGGACATTCTTTTATGGGACATCTTGTACTTCAGGACAGACTTGCGTATCAACATGTAGTTTTAACCGACACAAATCATCTCTGGATATGGTGCTTGTATCTTTTACACCGCTTGTATGTTGTACACCGCCCATATTTTGGCCTGTGTGCATACAATAAGAATAAAACTTAAAATAAACAAAATTTACACGAAAGATAGTTTTGATGTGTAGGTTTACCAACCCCGTTTCACAGTCACGGTTTTGCAAGCACAAGCCGGCACTCTCAGTGGGGTGGGGGTGGTTCATAATTCCAGGGGGGCCGGGTCTCCCCCCCCCCTCCCCCGGTTCTTCGCCCATGATGGCAGGTATTATTCCAAGAGTCTGCGGAGACACTGTGAACACAAGAATTTTATTGTCGATATAAGGGAATTGCATGAGCTCTTCTTGTTTTTAACACCTGGAAACAGTGTAACGTAGCCTTGCCGTTATTCTGAGTGAAGAAATATCTGTGCGCTGTGAAACGGAGCGGTTTCCGCGGGACGGTGCCCTCGTGCCTCGTAATGGCATGGATTGAACCGAGCCGTCAGGAATGCCTCCTGCGATGAGTCGAGCCAGTCCTCAGCAGCTGCCTTCACTCCAGGCACCGCCAGAGCCGCCCGGGAGACGTCTCGCTTGGAGAAAGCGGCAAAAACTTGCACCAATTACATCCCAGGATTTAACGTTTTGAAGTTATATTTCTTTAGGCGCGTCATGGAAAAATGATAGGGGTGAATTTTTACGATGTGCGCGCACCATGCAACGAAATTTTCACAGGATAAAAAATAAATATACAAATGAAAGTTATAAATGTGCTTTTGGATCTTATATTTTAGTGATTGATATTGAATACTTGTCCATATCATTAAAAACATTTATCTATTGTGAATATTAGTAATATAAATTGTGTTTATAAACTTTTTAAGTAAAGTTATATAAGTGAAATTATGTTCCAGTATGTAGTATTTATTTTCGTTATAAATTATTAAATTATGATTTAGTAAATTAAAATAAACATTTAGCTTATTTCATTTCCATTAATAATTCAAATTTATCTGTTAATATACTAAATTTAATAATAAATTTTATACACATGAATTGAATTCTGAATATTAAATTTTTTCAATTAAATTTCATTTACACTTTACCGACCGTATTTATAAAATCCCTCTAGAACTTTAATTATTTCTATTATTTGCATGCAAAATTAAAGTTTGTTTTTTACTGCGCCAACTAAGTATAACTTCTAACGCGCTTACAAAAGTAACCGCACCCATTTTTTTTTTTTTATTGTTTGAAAATGAACACTAATAGCGTTGATTGTATGAGGTTTCAGGTTCTTTGCTGAGTTGGGGGAATGTGTTGGTGTCCCCCCCCCTTACCTTTCTTTCCACCGCTCCTGTTATTTGGCCATGTTTGTCTGCCACGAGCAACACAACTGGAGGTTGTGGTAGAGTAGTCGATCACTCTCTTCCAACTGTCGAGGCAGGGTCGGAACCCAGCGGGGGCGAACCCAGGTTGTCTACAAGTAGGAAACGTGGCGGACGATGCCCGAGGTCCGCATCATTCTTTCTGGGTCCTCCCGCTTATATCCGAGCATTCCTTCGGAGCTCCAACCAGTCGCCTCTCGTGACCCCGAGCAGAGCCTCAGGAAAATAAAAATTGATTTAGAAATAATTGTTCAAGATACCTGAGTGGTGTCTTTACGAAAAACATTTAAGAATACCCTGAAGGCGGTTAGGTAGTTCTGTTTCCATATTTCGTTTTATAACTAAGAGTAAAAAAAAATACAAACCACGTGTTTTTAGAGTAATTTTTACGCATGAAACACTCAGTATAGATTCTTGAAAGCACTGAAGGGATTTGCATCTCACCTCTATCTTCATTTATATGCCCTATAATGTTATGGCTACTACTCAAATTTCATAATTGTCTTATACACGATGAAAAGACTGCACGCCAGTCCCCAGCCTTGCGCCTAGAGGCGATACCGCGCTAGAAGCACATTTCATTCCGCCTCGCCAACACTCGCACCCCTTAACTGAACACCAGATCACACAGGAGTATAGTCCCGCCCAACCTCGTGTCAAGAGGACTAGTGTGGTCGTCGCAGGGGAGTATGCCAGGGCGTGGCCCCTGCGGGCTGCTCCAATCAGCTCGAATTCCCGTGACGTCACGGGAAGGAGGCGGGCAACAGGTGTCTCTCGGCGTTGTCACCGCCTGTGCGGCGCGGCGTCTAGGGCGAGCACTGAGCCGCGCTTCAGGCGTCGGACCAGGCGAGCACTGCGGTCGTCAGTGCCTCACGCCTACACGCCTACACGCCTACACGCCTACACGCCTACACGCCTACAGGCCTACACGCCTACACGCCTACACGCCTACACGCCTACACGCCTACACGCCTACACGCCTACACTCCTACACGCCTACACGCCTACACGCCTACACGCCTACACGCCTACACGCCTACACGCCTACACGCCTACACGCCTACACGCCTACACTCCTACACGCCTACACTCCTACACGCCTATGTACATATGCGCCTACACACACAAGCTCCAGACCCGACTGTGTGTCCGGTCCACTGGGAAATTGAATGGAAGCGTATTTTCGCCACGCACAGACGTCGCACTCCGGCCACACGATGGCAGTCTGGATAGGCTACACAAGCACCATTTTAACAGCAAATTTGTTTTTTACTACTTAGAGATAAAGTTTTGCATTTCAAATAAACCCAAAATGAGTGAAACAAAGGTGATGAACAAAAAATTTAATTAATAGGTGAATCTATAATAGTGAATAATAAAGATAGAAATAAACAGTAAAAGTGACAGACTGAGCAATGAAATAAGATAAAAAATTATTTTAAATTATAAAATAGAATTTAAAAAAATAGTGTTGTGTACCAATCATTTTCTTCAGAAATCAAGTTATCATGGTCGATCAGCACTGATTCTTCTTCATGATGTTCCGCCAGGCCTTACGCAACTTGCACAGTTGTGTACATGCAATTCCACGCCTCTTGCAGCTGCATTGCAATGTGGAACCCTTTTCTCTGCATGTACATGGTGCAAACTTCAGAATGTCTTCAGGAGCTGCTACCCTGGGTAGCAACAAATTCCCATCCTGCCGTGTCCAAACCCCGCTGTCCAGGCAGTGATTTGTTGCCAAGCCCCAACTCAACTTGACAGTAACATCTGTGTTAGTTCTGGACTGCTCTACCCGGCGGGTGGAAGGAATTCCAATTTGGCACTCGTCTAGAGTACATTCACCATATTCAAAAATGAACACAGGGTGCAGAACTATAATGAGCGACTTAAGGCCGGTATTCCAAGACACAAAAATAAGTGTTTAGGTGTTTAATATGCTACACCAGTACCCTAGCCGTATTCCTAGAGCACAATAGGGCCCGGCCAGTCCCTTATTTTTAGGGAACGGATTTTGGTGTCCTGTCCGTGACCTATATGTGGCCCAAACTTCCGCGCATGCGCAGAGCTCACTGTTTCGTTGGTTTCGTCCAGAAGGCGGACCCGCGTCTGGCGCCATTAACTCGTCTACACTCGATTTCGTGAATATCAAGGGATGTACCAAACGTATTGGTGTGCCCAATGAAACATTGTTAGCGAAACAATCCTGGAATACATTTTATACATTTTAATGGTCGTAAAAAGAAGTAATTGCAATAAGAAAAGTATTTGGGAAAATTATAATAACGCCATTTAATTCGTGCGGCGGTGCTGCTATCTCTAGCATTTTTTCCGTAACAGTTGTATCGATGTTAGCCAAACGTCCGCTAAAATTCGTTGGGACCAGTTTATAAGCTCGCGCAGGGAACCGGTTATTAAAACGGCTGTCGATGTTATCCCTTATTGGAATGCGGTTTGGAAAATTTCTGGTTAAGCTTGTATACCAACAAGGAAGTGCTTATTCGCTACCTTAAGGGGCCCGCCTCGTGGCCGATTTTTTCACCGCTCGGGCTCAAGAGTTGTAATTTTTCCTCCAAGCAGGGTGGCGAGTCGAAGAAACACTGAGCAGGGAGGAGGGCAGCTGGGGAGTGGGGGGGACACAGCTCCGGCCACCTTCCTCTTCCCTTCTTCCTTGACGCGACCTTGAACGCATCGCGGGAGGAGGGGAAAAGACAGACGCAGAGAATGAGAGAATGATAGCAGGCCGTGGTGATAAGGAACGTGTAGCTGGCGACCGCTCGCTTCCCTGTCCACAGCAATGCATATTTGTGTCCTGAATAATCCACACGCTAGGCTATCCCGTACAAGACGCACAGTATAAGCCTATATTACGCCAACAGTTTCCCAAATTATAATGCTCTATCTGCTTATTATAGAAACACAAGTCTTGCAATTTTTAAGATCGATATAATATTACCTAAAAGTACAGACCTATTAAATTACTGGTAACTGAATGATAAAATTTTCTAGCTCTGCTTGAACCAATAAACATGCCCAGTTTAATACATTTTCCTGTCATTAAACTTTAGCGTAGATTTAACTTATATCGGTTTAAAAAAAACCTTGTTCTAAAGGGGAGTATGTGCAAGTAAAAAAGGTAAACATAATTTCTGATGAAAAAGAATTTTTGGAATTGGTTTTTAAATGACTTTGAAGAAAGCATTTTTTTTTTTTAATTTAGTTGATAACCTAATCTGGAACATATGTTTCGTACGTTGGCGTTTCAACTTCTTACACTTCAGAATTTAATCCTCCAGTTATTGTTTGTGAAGGTTAGGACCGCATATTCTTCATTTAAATTAAGCCCATTACACAGCTGCCAAATTTATGCTATACCTTCAATTATACCCATGGGGATAAAAATGAGCAAAAGTTTATCTAGCAGAAGAGAAGAAATAATTAGTTACTCCATTCACACGATACCTAGAATACTAACAGAAAACCTAACAACGCATTTGCCGACAAATCATGCTTTTTGGGCTAGGATAGACATGTTATTGTCCATTCAACCAATTACTGAAAATATATAAAAAATCTCACGGTGTATTTAAAAATAATGTAACCTGGTGGATGAACTTGGTATTTAATCTTCCTGACTTCACTTGCAAAAAATAAAACAAATTTGTGCGGTATTAAAAAAAACCGAGCAATTGTAAAATTAATGAAGTTTGCTCAAATGTAGTTTATTTATTATATATTCATAAGATAACATAAATAAGACAGCTCATTCAACTAATTCACAATATTAAATGTGCTATTTGTATTGTACTAATTCCAAATGGTCCCGATTCACATATTTTATACGTACGTACATACTGATTGGTTACTAACTTATTCTACTACTTAAAAGAAATTGTAATTAACAATTTTCGTTAACAAGTGAGACAAATAAACACGCTCAGTTTAATGTAGTAGTTCGCATAGTAAACTGAAATCTGAAGTGAAGGAAAACCATCGCATTTTCGTTTAGACTAACAGGTGTGGGGTTTCTATGATTTGCTAAGTTTATTCAGTAATAATATATGGAGAATAATTTCCTAATAAATTTAGATAATTAATTATTTGTTAAAACTACTTGTATTAAACAATAAAACCAAATGACTAAGCTATAAATTTAATGTTATTATAACAATAGGATAAACAAATAAAATGTTTTAGTAGGTATTTGCTGTAAGCATATTTTTTGAATCAGTAATATTTTATCGAAAAAAAAATTATATTCCATTACCTAAGTTGAAAAATAGCGCGCTTTATAGACGCACAACAAAGTCAATGGGAACTTTTGTAGGAGATTATGTATTATCAGTAGAGCAATGCTGTAACTATTTTAGTTTACCAAATATATTTCAGAATACTCCAATACCATAAAATTTAATTTGGGAAACTAATACGTTTCCTAATGTTTGCATAAGTTAATATATACAGGTTTATGTTCTTACACGCGGGTCAATCATCTTGGCAACATTGGCTCGTGGGTAAAGCAGAAAAAATCGAACACGTTCTAGTACGGTTTTAGCTAATATTTTCGGTATGAAAACCTTTATTCCCAGTTACAAACCCCTTGAAAGGTTGCTGAAATGCTACCCACACGGGAGCAGGCGCGCTAACAGAAAATTTTTATGGAAACTGCTAAGGGAATGGGCATCGTAGTGGTCGCAATCATAAATGTATATATATACATTTGATATGTAAATATGTGTATGCATTTACATATATACATATAAAGTGTGTGTGCATATAAAACTAGATTTCTTATTGTTAATTTTTTTTTCACATGTATTGTACAACTGTGGAGTTGGTTAAAAACCAGTGATTTTAAACAAGGGACCTTACAGTACAATAAGTTCAAATTAAATTTAAATCTACCAAATTTAGACCAAAGTATCACTCACTTAGATTTACTACACCTCTAATTTACGTCATAAACAGTAGGAAATCAGTCATGGCATATCTCATTTTTATGATTCATGCTTTGCCCAAATTTATGTTTCATAATGTATGTGGCAGTATTGTTTTGTTGTTTACTACATATTTGACACTCTACAGGTCCCATTTCTGTATGGTTCTAACTGCTACAACGACAAATATAATATGTGGTTACGCTAGATAAATTGTAATTATTTCGTATGCTTTAGCCCGAATCAAAAGGAAAGGAACTTGTGTGTCACTGTCATATTAAAACTTACTTAAGCTTTTCCTATTCAGAATTAAAGTAGTTCAATATTGCTGTATGCAAAGTTACTTGCTTACGCAATCCTCCAACATACACTGACTGAATTTCTTCATGGTACTTACAGGCATAGTTTTTTACTGTAACAATATGTAAAGCAATTTCGGTTGCGGACAATCCATTTATACAGAGAGCCAAGATGTTAAACATCAAAAATTACAACTCGATCACAAAACATACCACTCAGTCACACACTTCTTGATAGAGGTGCCTCACGACAGAGGTGTAAGATAGCATAGTTCGAGATTCTCAGCCTGTACCTAATTATTAAGAGCACATCAAACTCGGCATATAGACAGATTTACTTGGAAACAATAAAATAATAATTCAGAATCTAAATTACAAAACATTTCACAGTATTAACTTACGTGACATAGCGTTAGCCTAATAAACACTCTCCCCGAGCGACTGGCTCGGCTCGCCGGGCGCAGAGATGCACGACACAGGGCAAAGCACTCAAGGTCAAAATATCTAACGCGCATTATCTGTTTTGTAAAATGGCTGGCAGAAGATAAAAACAAAAATAATATACAGAATGAAGCACCCAGTGAAATACATTTTTTTAAATATAAACATTAATGTTTATTTTCTTATGAATAAAGTACGATTTTTACGATTTTTAGAAGTTGAATAAATGCTCTTAAGTTAGATGAAGTCATTATATTATTTTCAGCGAGAGCATTTTGAAACATTAGGCAGCGCAAGGAGCCCCGATATATTTGTATGCAACTTCGTCATATTTTTTGAATAGCCTACTATGTCACAATAAGTGAAAAAAATAATGGAAATAAGAATGCAATTCGACGATATTATAAGGGTTATATATTTACTAGCTGCAGTACCCGGCTTTGCCCGGGCTGAACACCGGGTGATATATTGTCCGCGAGTTACAGCAAAATGGATAGCGATATGTCCAGTGTGTTGGACATTAAGAAATGATACATAATTACTGTTTGTGTATCTGTGACCTATGATTTTCTGTTTACCCATGGCGATCGGTTGAAAGGTTTAGAAGTTGATGCGCTACAGCGCCATCTAGCGGCGAGTTACAAAAAAAATGGATAGCATAAAAACCTTCTTCATGATAAAAACACTTCGATGTGCCAAATTTCATGGCGATCGGTCAAACGGTGTAAGAGTTTATCGACGTCATACATGCCAACATCCAATTATATATATTCTTATATTTCGAAATTTTAGGGCTTTCACTTTTGCGGAAAGTGGATGTTCAGGACCTCGAATGGTTTGGAACACTCCATCTCGAAAGAAATGATATTTGAAATTCCTGAAATTTTCGAAATTTTGGGGCTTTGTCCCCCAGAGGGGGAGTGGTGATTTTGAGGACCCTGAATGGCTGAGAAACAATAAAAATCGAAAGAGAATGATATTTGAATTTTTTTAAATTTTGGGGTTTTGACCCCTGAGGGGGGTGGGTGTGTTGTTGAGGACCACGAATGGCTCGTAAACACTCCAAATCGAAAGAGAATAGGCTTTTGGAAATTTTCCGAAATTTTTTAATTATTGGGTCTTTGACTCCTTGTGGGGGGAGGGTAGTTTGAGGACCCCGAATGGCTTGGAAACACTCCAAATAGTAAAAAAGTATTCTTAAATTTAAGAAATATTTCGAAATTTTGGGGTTTTGCATCCCCCCCCCTCCCTCAAAATTGGGTGGGAAGTCGACTTTGGGTAAAAGTTCCACCATGCCCCGGACACTTTAGTTCGTAATGACTTAATTTTAATACAATTTCCTCCAATTTTTCGAAATTTTGTGGCTTTCACTTTTGTGGAAGGGAGAGGGGGGGGGGGGGGTGGAGGTTCAAGACCTCGAATGTTTCGAAGCACTCCATCTCGAAAGAATAGATATTTGAAATTCCTAAAATTATCGAAATTTTGGGGCTTTTTCCTAGAGGGGGGGCGGGGTGTTCGAGGACCCTGAATGACTCGAAAACACTTAAAATCTAAAAAAAAAATATTTTAAAAAAAATTTAAACTTTCGAAATTTTGGGGCTTTAACCACCTGGGGGGGGGGGGGGGGTGATGTTGAGGACCCCGAATGGCTCGGGAACACTCCAAAACGAAAGAGATATAAAGGAATATAAGAATGTAGGCATTTACTGTACTCCTATCTACCATAATAACAATATTGACAAATAGAAAAACTTATTACCTACCTATTAATAATTTTCTAAATAAATTAATAAATAACTCTATGTTTAAGAATTTACGTACATACATAATATTAAACTTCAAACTATACAAATATAAATATTAGTAGGCCCTACCAACCTATGAATAAATTTCGAAGAAATTTATAAGTTTACGAATTTATATACCTACTTAATATTAAACTTCAACCTATCCACACAATAAAAACCTAAGAATATTAGTGTAATTAATTTTTTTTATTTGTCATAATACCTAAAATACGTATGTTTCCAAAATAAAACAAAGTATAAATAATGACCAATTTGACAAAAAAAATTGTACAACTCGAATGACATTGAAAACATACACGTGAAATTTAAAAGAATTATGAGTGCCCTAGGTAGGGAGAAAAAATATAGAAGAAATTAAATTTAATAAATGGGTGCGTGTACTTAGGTACGCGCATGAGAAGTTATACTTCTTTGGCATCATTAAAAAATAGTTTTTAATTGCATGCAAAAATATTGCGTGGAGTCCCTCCGCGCGGAAGAAGTGAAACTTCGTAATGTGGAAATGAAAATAGGAAGGGGTAGAAATAGATTTTTAGTGAAATCATATTGTATCAAATCAAAATTAAAAAAATAAAGGAAATAAATGTGTAACGATTCATAGATTGATCTTCAGAGAGAGAGAGAGAGAGAGAGAGAGAAAGAGATACATATTGAATGACTATAAAACTTACTTTTTTATGAGAGCAGATTTTTATGAAATAAATCATGAAATCATTCAACGATAAAAGCTGTTTATTTAACTAAGCGGACGGGTTCGCCCGAAGGAGAAAATTGACGCGGCAAGACCTCGTGGACATAGAGAAATGACACACACTCACTATTTATGTGTTTATGAAACATGATTTTTTTCTGCAATTTAAATTGTAATATACAAAAACGGTATTGAAAATTGAAACAAATATGGTGACACTACAAACTGTCAAGATCTTTATTTTTTTCTTACTCTCTACTTAGTTCCTTACAATAGAAAAACGTAACGTAATGGCTTGAAAGCTATTGCACGGCAGGCATAGAGGAATGACACTAACAGTTTGTATATCTATGACACACATTACATAAAATTAAGATATATTTTTTTAACACGTTTAATTTTTTTTTTTTTTTTTTTTTTTTTTTTAGACAAAATATAGCCTATGTCCATCCCCAGGATATAATCTATCTCCTTGCCAAATTTCATTACGATCCGTTCAGCCGTTCAGCCGGGAAAAGGTAACAAACAAACAGACAGACAGACAGACAGACAGACAGAGTTACTTTCGCATTTATAATATTAGTATTGATGAGAATATTTTAAGGAAAAAATATTAACTAAATATTTTTGACAAAAATATTTTTTTTTGTGAAGACGCGTCGTTGTAGATGGAAAAGAAAGGTCCATTTACAGTTCAAAAATTTTCATTACAAAATTTTAAGTTTTCCGTACCATGAAACAACTAGGGTCGGCGTTACATTCTACATCAGCATACAGTATGTGCGAAAGATTCATCCTTGGATCGTCTTTCATCAGATACACATTCCTAAAATAATTTCATTTCTAGTGATGCATTATTTTTAATTGCACGTTTCCTTTGAATAAGCACAGCAAGTTTAAAAGGAATGTTGCCTCAAATTTACATATATACGTATTACAAAAATTTAACGAACGATTGTTTCGTCAATATGCCCTACACGTGTTATTATTACATTATAGGAAAGTTTCACAACAAATGCTGATAATCCTTCGATTGTTTAATATTAGTTATATAGAATACGTTATACATAAAACATGTAAAAACGACAGTGTTCATGAATATCGTAAATAGAAAAAACCTGATATACGACAACGGGCCGGTTTTATTAAAGCTTTAAAATTGGTATTATCATTAATATCGATATTAAACAAGGTAACATAAAAAAATCAATTTTAAAATTTGAGATATTTGCTAAATATTTTCATTGCAGGGTTTTAGGTGGTAAATGTTTTTTTGTATAATTCCAAAGCAAAATTTAGGATTGCAGTTAGCGTAGCATCGGTAGGCAACACGTAGTTCATAGTCAGCAGTCCGGAGTCGCCAGTCAAAATTACATAACATGACCAAGGGAGTATTTGATTAAACCACATCATCGCGAAAGATTTTCTGATAGGTGAAAATATTTTGGCAGCTGGCGGTCTGGCAAGTTGTTTCGGGCCGAAGCCCGGCCTAGCCTCACCACCTCCACCTCCTAGGACTGAACCCGTGAGGGTATTCCAGGAGCACTAACTTTTCTTCTTTCATCCTGATGTCACCTGGTCTTGATGGCATCAGGATGTTTGGCCTCGGATGTTCATATGCCATGTTTTTGAATGGTTAAACACCATTCGTTTGCCTCAACCAGAAACAACTTATCCATTCTGTTTGAGCCGCCGTGCCTGCAGCCAGAATATAGCTTTGTCAATTTTATAAAATACTTTGTCAGTTGCATCCATGCAGATTTTAAACACGACGGCTGATGTTAAAACTCTTCAGTCATTCCGCGTGGGATCTCTTGTATGCCATTGCTCCGGGACGGTCTGGCAGTCCGAAATGAAGTTAGATGATATCCCACTGCTCGACTGGCGACTGCTGGACTGCTGTCTGTGGAACAGTTTATCTCCGACTGCCGCCTGCCGGTTGCAAGTTGTCAAACTGCGGACTGCGCATTGTGAATAAGGTCCTAGATGCCGAAACGTCCGGCGTCGCCTCTTCGTAAGCAAAAGAAACTAAAAATTGAACATTTATATCCAAATGGTTTTATTCTGCGGGCTATAATGTCAGGCATGCAGTCCGACTGCCGGGCTCGGGTGCTTGATGAGAATGTGACGTGAGACGAGTGGAACGGTATGTGCACAGACGATAACTTTTTTCCGCAATGCGTAACACGCCAGCGCACAGAGAGGTTTAAGTGACACGAGATATTAGTATAAACACAGCGTCGTTTTTTTCTTATTTTAGCGGCGGCTACACATTACACGTCTCTTAGTAACCTGTGGAATTCGTCAAGGTTTTACAATTAGCAGCGGCGATAATGCAATATGATACTTTTTTTGAACCGCTTTCACGGAGTTCCGTTTGTCAACTGTGAGTCTGAGCTTAGCGAGATTGACACGTGTACGTCTCCGAACGCATACACTTCCAACTTCCAGAACCGCACGTATGTTGCTAGACTCCGACGTTTATGGTTTGAATCACCGGAAAAAAACATAGAAGTGTGTACTAATCGTACGGCCATTAATAACATGCAACAAATGCTATTTATGACTTATTATTCTTGTTTTCTGTATAAAAATTTTCAAATGTGTAGAGGTGTTCCCACTACAAACTATCACAGTCAGCCATGGACAGCCGGCAAAATACTATTTGTTTTAATTGTGACTATAATGACAAGCTTCTATGTCCAAATTAAACTTACACTGTCTGAAATACTGCAATATTTATGCATGTTTGCACACACCGAACAGTTTGTAGCTAATTGCTTTGGGCACCAAATTCTGCTTACCAAATAAGAACCCCCCCCCCCCCCCCAAAAAAAGGCTCTTCTTATTCTTACGTTCATTCACAATTGAAGTTAAAAAAAATACTTTTTTAAATGTTACGTGAAATTCTTTATTTCAACTTGGCGTTTTTAAAATGGTTAAATGCATATTTTGGTTAAAAGTGTTGATTGCATATAAATTTATACCATTAAAAATATTAATGGCCACATATAAAATAAAATTAATAAATACGTAACTAACAAAGCCATATAAAATCGATTTGAATATATCACTTGTATAATGAAATATTACTTATGCCCAACGATTTGGCGTTTACTTCCTTTAATGGTTTTGTTCTTCTTCCGAGGTGCATTCTGTCGTAACCTTGCCTTATGACCCCGCCTGCAGTCACGCTGAATTCTAATGTCGTTCGGCCTCAACACAACTAACTCTGGAATACGCGTGTACTCAGCCCGGTCTGGTGTCCACAGGCCCGCCCTAGCCGGGGTGAGTATTCAGTCCGGGCAAGCGAAGCACAACTGAAAGAGGACAGGAAGAAAGGCAGCGCGGAGACCCCCCTTCATCCTGCCTCGTCATCCAAGGTCAAGCGGCCGTGGCGGCGCCACATACCGGGAAGAACATTCGCGCAGCACACGTCGTAGAAATCACGGTTTTTCTCAAAATTTTCCGTTGTGACCTAGTGCAAATTATATACGCAGCGAAAGAGAAAGGATTGGTGCACGATCCCAAAGTGGTTTTACGCAATAGTAATGAAAACTGTGAGCTTGGCGTGCCTCTGAAAATACGCTAATTAGGCTTATTCAGCATGCATTTACTAATCGACTATATGTCTGAGACATCTTAAACAACTTTAGGATCATGCCCGGTACCTTAATCTCTTTTATATCCGAAATCGGTAATCGCATGTCAAATAGTTTCGATAAAAACAACTAATTGTTAAACCTCTGCAGCTCACTTTGCACTGCATGTAGGCGGGCCCCTTAACCCGAACGTCTTGGAATATCGCCCTGAGAATCGGAAGTAACAGCACGGCAAGGAGGATTATAAATCTTTATTGTTCGCCGTGATTTTGGCAGACAGGAAGGGGCACTTCCTCCTTATCACGCGTCTACATCAGCGCTTTCATCAGCGAGTTACGAACTGCGGCAGACGGCGGTATTCCGCTGACGTTGCAGAAAACTTGGCGAGGGAAGTTATCAGGTCCGTGTGTCATCCCCGTTCATCTCGCTACCTCCGCGGGGTTACTTCCACTCTCACTTCTGTTGCTCAACTTCCCCGCTGTTTGTCTTCGCCCCGAGTTGACAAATTACTTTATTGGGAAGCCGGGGCGAACGGGAGCTGGGCAGGAAGAGATAAAGAAGGGCGCGCGGAGGCGAAGAAAGAGGGGACGGTAATTGATTTTGATAAATGACTCGTAGTGGCAGGCATTGTGTTGTGGGAAGTGTTTTAACGGCTCTGGAGTCTAAATCTGGCTGCCAGTAGGTGCCAGTCACTTTTAATTACTTCTCGCTCCAGGGTCTCCCGAACGACGACAGAGCTCTTGGCTGCCTGCGTTTTAGGCAACTTTTAATGCCTTTCTTCCTTGCCAACAATCCGGACTACTCGCAAGTGGAAAAAGTGGCTGTACATGTTAGGTTGTTTGTCTGAATTTACTGTTAATGTTGAAGCGGTCTTGTCGTTGTTAGTTCACTGTGTTCGTCTGTGTTACTATATTTTTCATGACTAAATTCGTTCCACGGGATTCTTTTGCTGTCTGATATTTAACTTTGAATGGGTTCGACTGTGTCGTCGTTGTCTTGTCCATAATAGCTGTTTTTAAGTTCATCCGTTGGGTTTATGTTTGACATCAGCTGATTTAGGCCTGTTCTCTGTAGGTTTAAGTTTTCATTTATGTTTACTGTCCCTTACTTCCATTATGTCGTTACTCTATTGCTCATGTCCCTCATTCGTCAGAATTTACCTACATGTTAAGGTTTTAAACACGAATTCATTCTCTCTTGCTCGAAATGCTACAGAAAATGTGCGCGTTGTGGATCAGAGAGGAACAAATTCTGATTGATGCATCATAATCTCGTAAATACAACTAATTTAAATACTTCAGATAAATTATCATTGTTTCATTTCAACTCGTCATTTTTAAGGACCATATTACTGGGGAAATCTTTTCGTTAATAACTCTTCCTTCTAAAGTACGGCATACTTGACATGGTTGCTTGTGATTCGAAAAGGGCTCTTGAGATATTCTTCTTTGCCTTTGTGTGTTAGTATTCCTATTAACTTTTCTCCCGCTTAAAATATTACGATTTTTTGGTAAAAATTGGTTTTTAAACACTAATCATTTATCTTTTCCCCCAACAACCAATTCCGCAATAACAGGAAAAAACGGATTCTATGAAAAATATTTATGCTACAAAATGTTTCTAAATTCAGTTTTATTGCAATTTATATAAACCAACCATTAAGGAAAAATTTAATTACTACAAAATTTTATTTAAGACGTTAATTTTAATAATCCATAAAATATGTGAAGCATAAAAAAAATCATACAAAGACAAATATAAATTTAATCCATTAGAAAAAAGCTTAACTTTTTTACATATAATTACGAGTAAATACCCTCTTTTGATAGAAATGTAGGTTCAAAACGAACATGGCCTATTTTATTCCACTAAAGTATAATTTTTTTTAATTATTCTTTAAAAGCATTTGTGAAAAATGTTTATTAACTTATACTAACATTGTGCTGAACTGTAAAATTCTAAATCTAGTGAATCATTTTTCAAAATTGTGTACTTCGTTTAAATAGTCTATTAGGACCAATAATTCATCTGTTAACAGCAAAGAAAATTGTAGTAAAAGTAGCTATATTGATTAACACAATTACTGAGTACAAAATGCAACAACGTCTTAACTGATCAAAAATTTATGGAATCTTTTTACTTGAAAAAATATTTCGTTAGCGGAAAAATGGCTTACCAAACACGCAAGGTCATGTGTAAACACGTCTTATTTTTTCATTAAAGACTATAATTTAAATTAGAACACTATATTTTTAACTAGAAGTACCAACTCTAGCAAAAAAAACATGACTGAAAGAAGTCATGCTAAACCAGCACCTTACAATCTTACATTTAGAGATGATATAGTTTTGGACAAGCACATGTCCTTGGCTTTGGGTGTCCTTGGCTTTGGGTGTCCTTGACCTTGGGTGTCCTTGACCTTGGGTGTCCTTGACCTCGATTTTCCTTGACCTCGATTTTCCTTGACCTCGATTTTCCTTGACCTCGATTGTCCTTGACCTCGATTGTCCTTGACCTCGATTGTCCTTGACCTCGATTGTCCTTGACCTCGATTGTCCTTGACCTCGATTGTCCTTGACCTCGATTGTCCTTGACCTCGATTGTCCTTGACCTCGATTGTCCTTGACCTCGATTGTCCTTGACCTCGATTGTCCTTGACATTGAGTGGCCGTGGTCTTGGCCTTGGCCGTGGTCTTGGACTTGGCTGTGGTCTTGGACTTGGCTGTGGTCTTGGCTGTGGTCTTGGCTGTGGTCTTGGCCTTGGCTGTGGCCTTGGCTGTGGCCTTGGCCTTGGCTGTGGTCTTGGCCTTGGCTGTGGCCTTGGCTGTGGCCTTGGCTGTGGCCTTGGCCTTGGCTGTGGCCTTGGCCTTGGCTGTGGCCTTGGCTGTGGCCTTGACCTTGGCTTTGGTCTGCGGTGCCTTAAAACAAGTAGCTCCAAACTCTTAAAATGTCTGTGAGAGAAAAAAAAAAGAGATTTCCATTTGTATAAATTATTTTAGGACGTATTTTAAGTTGCACACTAACATAATAAATATAAATTACGTTGAGAAAAACGGTTACATTGGTACAGAGCTCTTCTACCAGGTTACTATCGACTAGCTAACCCAGTTTGACATCGCTAATGTACCCATTGTTACGACAAGAAAAAGAGTAACGATTACTTAGTTTAAGTGATAAACGTGGGGTAAAAGTATATTTTGCGATACTAGTCTTAGAGTATAAGTGCGGCAGCGTTGCGCCCTGACTTGCGCGACCGCTGCTCTTGCACGAGGCGCTCTCGGCAGGAAAAGGAATCGCTAATCATATCCGGATCGATCGACTCCCCGCCCGGCCGATGCGACAGAATTGCCGTCTAGATTTCCCGCGTGGCTCCCTCCTCGCCATGCCCTCCCACATTACAGATCGCGGCCAATTAGGAGCTCTCGGAGTCGTCGGCACCCCTCGGACTTGCGCGTCGCTTCCCTCCACCCCCCCCCCCCCCCCCCCCTGATTGCCCGCATTGTCGGCCGGGCGACCGCGCTACACCCTCCTGCCCCGACAAGAGTCCGCGGCGCCAGGGTCTCCACAGTTAGTACTTTCGTACTAGATCTAGTACTTTTATAACTCTTTTAATGGTTTAGTATAGATCTAGTACATTTTTCTTTAATATAATAATATTATTGTAACTCCAATATGTTTTATTATTAAGCGTAATTATTTTTTAAAAAAAACCTATGGAATGTATGTGTGTGTGGTGTGAAATTTAAGTTTGAGCATTGCAATGTCATAATAACTTCCTAAATTGTTAAAAACCATAACAAATTATAATTTAGTACTTTGTTTTCTAATCTAGTACTTTTTTCTCGCCTAAGTTGGTACGAAATATTTTTTTCTTGTGGAGACCCTGCGCGGCGCCAGTCGTGGGGTGCAGCTCACCGGAAGATAGCAGCAGTTTGTAGGGACGACCCAACCCGAATGTGGGATTGTTGACGTGAAAAATTAAACATTTTAGGTCAGTTTTCCCTCGCGGACTTGAAAAAAAAAACTATAACAGTTAAAGAGTAGGAGTAGCCATATATATGTTACGGGTAATACTAGAAGAAGTAGTAAACCTATGTTTACCCAGGTTAACTTAGCATTATTAAGGTTTGTCGGGTAATGTTCGAATTACAACTGAAGTAAATTTTAATTCGGCGTTTACCCGTGTACACTTATGTCTACTCAATGCTGACTGGGTAATGTTAAAAATACCAAATGATTGATAACTTTGTTTCATTGGTACCTTAACAGAGTAACCTAACCTGCTCAAAAATTACCCAGCCAGCGTTGGGTAAAGATTGGTGTACACAGGTAATTGTGCCAGATTCAAATTTATTTTAGTGGTTATTTGGATTTTACCTCACAACCTTGGATAAAGCTAAATTAACCCAAGTAAGCATAAGTTTACTTCTTCTAGGATTGCCCCTGATATATGTATGTATATATGTGTGTATTTATATCTATATATAATATATATATATAATGCAGATCATATTTCCACAGGAAAATGAAAATTGACTTACATATTTTATTAAATACAGTGAAACTAAACATTTGCAGAAATTTACAGATATTCAATCTGCACAATGAGTCTAGCAATCCATGTAGGTATACAGACCAATTAACTCATTTGTAACAAACGATCAGACAGTGTAGAAGACAACAATAAATAAGTCATTACATTCTACTGCGACCGCAGTAAAATCTTCCAAAATGTAAAAAAAAAAAAAAAAAAACTAGAGCAGAGTTAAAATTAAGTAATTAAATATGAAAAGTTACTATATTTAAAACAAAATGTTACATTAAATTAATTAAACCTATAGTAAAACTAACCAAATAACGCAAACGTTATGCAAGATTTTATCACACAAAAGCAGAATGATGTTTGAAACACACATGGCATAAATATATTTCAGGGAATTATTATAAGTTAAATTGTTTGAAATAAAATAATAAAAGACGGTTAGCACACGCCTCACTACCAAAACAGTTAAGTTAAACAAATATTCCGTTATTTTCATCACCTCAGCTCGCAAATAATCTTGTTATTTTTAAGGAGGTAGTGTCCTAAATTATTTTGCATCTAATATTGTATGTTTTTCTCAGATAATTTGAAATATATTTATAACTAACCAATAAGCAGTTGGTTTTTCGGTGGCTTCTTAGCAGTGACAATCCGGCTCTCTCAGTGGCTTTTGAGCAGTGACAAGCCGGCTCTCTCGCAGGCTTTTGAGCAGTGACAATCCTGCACTCTCGCTGGCTTATTAGCAGTGACAATCCGGCTCTCTCGCAGGCTTATTAGCAGTGACAATCCTTTTGACTCGCTGGCTTATTATCAGGGACAATCCTGCTATCTCGCTGGCTTATTAGCAGTGACAATCGTGTTTTTTAGTGGCTTCTTAACCGTAATAACAATCCTTCTTAATCATCATAATTTCGCACAATTTATTTATTAAAATTTAGGATCATGTCTTCACTCATTTAGCTATGGTCAAATACACAAATTACATAGTGTTCACGTTCTAATAGTTACCATACCACATATGTTGACCGCTACAATCTATATTCGGCCTTTGCCTGCTTACACATGAAGAAAGAAGATCAGGAATATTAGGAAAAGATTTTTCTCTAATAGCTTCAGAAATATTGAATAAGGTACTGTGACTTTGATGACATGAGGTTCTTGAGATTTTGAATAAGTAAAAGTAATATTCAGCTGAGGATAAATTTCTCTTTCGGTATTGCCTTTCTTATTGAATGGCGACTTGGCCCCAGAGTCCTGTGGAAAGTGTCACCAGCGCAGTGGTAGGGATACTGACGTCACCGCTCCTGGAGACGAACACCAGCCAGGGATCCCAGCGGCGGCTCTCTGCCATTGTCGCGGGCTCGTGTGGAGGGTTACAGGCGACCAGAAGGGCCTGTCGTCGCTGAGAGGTGTGAAGGGGTCTTACGGCGGCCTCCTGGCCGGATCGCCAGGCGGCCTACACAGCTCCGGGTGTCTACGCCCCACTTACAAACCACTCCGGATTTCTTGGAAGTGTCTGATTTGTAATAGCCTTTAAGAGCCATTGCACGTTTCTACACAAGTTTAGTTTTATTGTCTCGCCTATAACGCGTACTTTTTTGAAATGTCAAAAAGGCTGAAACTAGAGTTTTCACGGACGTTTTGAAGTATGAAAAATAATTCTACAAACAGGATTATAAAGGAGGAGTTTGTGAGGCGCCTAAGGCCCCCATTGAAAAATTATTAATGTAACAATCTCTTTATTTTAATAACTAAGTTGTGTTCCACTTATGTTCCACTATTTTTCAACTGTTACTCTATTGTTACACTTACATTTTCTATTTTATACATGTTTTTATGGAGTAGGCTGATATTTGTGCTGTATGATACGCTTGTCTCCAAGCTGTTTGGCGTTGCAGAGTCAGTGATGAGCATAGCTGTGCACAGGATTGTATTGGGAAGAGCGGAGAGGCTCTCTTCCTAATTCTACGTTAAAATTGAAAGGTCACCGAGGTGCGTTATCAACGAAAATAATGCACTTAAGTTCGGTGCCTAGCGCATAGAGGTGAAGTGGCGTGCCATGCGCGAGCCAGTGAAGCCCTTAGCGCCCCTGAGCTATAGTGCTCGTGCGTACAGCCATGGTTGTGATCAGGTAGCGACGGCTCGGGTCTAAACCGTGGAATCATTCCAATCCATTTAAAGCCTCCGTGTCCATTAGTGCATACTGTTTGTTGATGTCCTGTCAGATTAGTCCAAGTTATTTCGAACGACATCTTTTGAAGGCTACACTTAACTACCTGGTTCGTTGTAAAACAAATCCCTTCAATAACTGCAAAATGATTCTTTAAACAAGATGTCGAAATTGTATTGCTGAAACGTAAGCTGAACTAAGAACGTGTGTTAACTAAAATCTATTTATCGTATAGTCTTTAATGTTAAAGAAAACACTATGATAATAAAATCTATAAATAATACCTACTTGTGATGTTTTTAAAAATGGTCCTTAATTTAATTTTTTTTATTTTCGTCTAACTTTATAAAAAAACATATTTTTTTTTAATTTAACATGTTTTTTCAACCACTTATATGTAACAGTGAACTAACTTGTAACGCAATAAACTTAAATATTTAAATGTATTTACATAATATTTCCTAGTAGGATATAACTATCAGTGCACGTAAAGTCAACCCTACTTCCTAACTAACCGCTCTTCTAATAGATACCTCATAGACACGCCTTTTGAAATTCACTGTAAAATATTCCTGCACGTTTGGACTTCCACATCATTGCACGACGGAAGAAAACAAATTTCTTCCAGGATATTTGTGGTAAACACTCGAGCGATGCCATTGTTCGGTTTAAAGGTCATCAAACTTCGTTTTTCTCCACTCAACTCTACTCAGAGAATTGACGAACTACTGCTCGTAGTCCATACTTCTATCATTTGTAACGTTATTTGTTTAGCATTTGTTGCATGTAGAGTTTTAGCCTTCTTTCTTGAAGGGAAAATCGAAAAGGCAGTCATGGAGACTGAAAAGAAAACTTAAAACTTTGTTTTTAAATGTGTAATATGACATCATCTCTACGTCAAATGTACGTAAGAAAATGATTTTGATATATCATTATGATGTCAGCATGATAGCATTTATACTTACATCATTTTTTAGTCACAACAGATGTCAGTTGTATGACAAAATTACGAAAAAAATGCATTACCTAGCTAGCTATGACTTATCAGTGATGTCAGACCTAGGTCATGTGTTCACTGAGCAATGCACAGTATACAAAAATTTAACTTTTCACGTTGTCAATTAAACTTCACTTACTGCTACTACAGCATGTCGGTGACGCGAACTCACAAGATTTTACCCGTCCAAAAAGAGTCCAATACGCACATGATACAGTCGAGTATATACTATTTATTAGTGTATATATACGTATATATGTACAAAGGCCGCTGCGCGTCGCCAGTCTGGCGCAAAATGTCACTAGCATATCGGTGACGCGAACCAATAAGTTTTGCACCTACCGAAAATCGCTCATCGCGGCTAAAGAAGTTTTCACTTAAAAAAACATTATTGTGAGATTATGTTCCTGTGTGTACTTAACATTTCTCCCGCTCTCGCGTATCCGATTTCAAAGAAATTTCATACCTATAATTTTTTTCAGCAATTATATTTGACACTTCCTAAATTTGGTAAAAATTGGTATCCTAACACTGGAACATAAATAACAAATTTCGCAATTACAATCAAATTATGCATTATTTTATTCAAACAACTGTGCAAACACTACTTGGTTCCTGAATCATGTTTTTTAATCGCCCTGATGTCAAACGCTGTTGTTGAAATACCTTGAATCAAAGACGGAGGAGAGCTAATGTAACCTGGTTATTTAACCGTGTGGCGGGCAATATAGTTGGTAGCCGTGGCAAGGAGCGAAGTGGCGAGTGTAGAGCGAGAGTGTATCTCGGATGGTGGGGGGGGGGGGGGGGAAGTGGTGGACTGGGGGAGAGGGGCGGCATTCCGGGCCCTGGTTCCTGATTAAATCGGGGCCGACTGAAAGGAGTCGGTGGGGCTTGTAGTTTGATTAGAGTGCGGCGAGGCTGCCGTCGTGCCACTAGCCCTGCTCTGTGCTCTGTGCTCTGTGCTCTGTGGGGGGGGGGGGGGTCTACGGCGGGGCTTGGTCGACCATAAGCACGCCGGAAAATCACTTTTTACTTTACCCGTCATTAGCGAAGAACCGGGCGAGCTGATCATTCCAACCATTGTGACTGGATAAGGGTGAACTCTGCCGTGGCCTACAACAATGTTCTAAATCTTTGCCTTAGTTAAAATTTTTTACGATTAAAATTTTTAGTCATAATTATCTTTAGGTATTCTACGACTTAATCAAAGCGCTAATAAATTGTTAACCAAAATTTTAACTATCTAGTACTGTGTTTCTTTCAAATAAGCCAAGTGGATTAGAACTGTTGTATTCTTTATCAAATTACGGGGAATGGTTGAAATCCTTGAGAATTTTTTATTATTATTCTTATAAGAGATTGAAAGCACCGATTTTATAGTATTGAAAAGTAAACTTATATAATATATTAAATAAACAATCATTAATAATAATTCAAATCGTCACTTAACATGACGTTTTATTCTGATATGAAATTAAAGTTAATTTTTTGTCGAACATTTTTAATACAATTTTTAGTCTGCAAGTTTTTGCGAAATTCGTAATTAATGGCCTAGCTAAGGTTCCAAAGTTAGCATACCAATTTTAACCAAATAAACGAATTTGTTGCTTGTTTCTGTGTGCTGGTTACTTGCTTAGGTTTGTAAATAAAGGTAGGTAGGCCACCCCACGGAAGTTGAATAAGTTATATGCGCTCATTTAACTAACTATAACAATACCATGTGGAATATATTGTTATTGCCTTGGGTATCTGATACCTGAAATAAGAAGAACCGTTCTAATTAATACTTGATGTATTTTTTAATGATAACTACCATGTAAAATGAGCGATGCCTTAAAATAGGCCTTGAAACACAGACTAAGAAATACGAAACCTCAAATTATATAAAATTTTATATGGGTAATATAAATTAAGCAAATTTCTGCCTGTTTTATATGTAATCATTGCATTTTGTGAATTTTTTAGTTTTTATAATTTTTTTTTAATTTGTGCTTTGCATCATTGTCTACTACAAAAAAATTTTAAAAGGTTATATTTACCCCCTTGTTGCAAACACCTGTAAAATATGAAACAAAACAGGAAAAACTTATAAAATAACCTGGAATGATATATCTTGAATTGAGTGGCCACTCTGACTTCTAGGCTTTCTCTGAGCCAATCAGCGCGCAGCGCGGTACGGATTACGAACAGTGAGCCAGCACGCCATTAGATCTCCATTGACGACATTGTTTACGTTTGAAGTTTCTACAACTTAAAACTTGCACTTCGATACGCAAAATAGATTAGCCAAATTTTAATGTATTTTTGATCAAAAGTTTGGCCTCACTCATTCAAAGTTGACAATTCTAGGCTGCCGCCAGCTTAAACCTTCGAAAACGTAGTCTTTAGGTCCACAAAACATAAATATCTTTGTGACATCGTTTGCTTGAAAATTTTGTGGAATAGATTAGTTTAATTTTGCTGGTCAAAACAAATTAAATCCAATTCCAGACCTGTTACATTATAAGTTGCCAGTTTCTTTAAATAATACTAGTTGAAATACCCGGCGATGCCCGGGCTAAACACATAATTTAAGGAGCATCACTATGGAGTTTCAAGTCTGTAGTACATACACTTGAGAAACGGTATCTTTTGATTTTAAAGTCCCATTTATAGCACAATTTCGGAACATCAAAGCTACGAATCAGCAAAATCGAGACGCTAATTTTCAGCTTCATTTTGTGGGAAGGCAGGTAACCCCTAGGCAAGACGTGACGGACGCACCAAACGATAGCGCGTTATAAGTTCAAGTCAACGCCATCTATTGACGAAGTTTTAAACTGAACTGTTATTAGCGCATTTATTTCGTTATCAGCCGCGATCTTCACTAAGCGGATGCGTTTCGCCGAGGATAGGAAGTTCCCAGAAATTACTATATGACAGTGTGGCGGATATAGATAAAGGACACAAACTCGCTGTGTATCTATGACATACCTCCTATGATTTTCTATTATAAAACTAAATTTACCTCTTTTTCATTCCCTTAGGGTTGTAACTTTATAATTATGTACGTATATGTAGTCTCACTCTCCGGCCCAGAAACTATCTATATGCAAAAAATAATGTCCGTGGTCCGTTGCTGCGTGATAAAGGACAAACATGCAAAGACATTTTCGCATTTATACTATTATTATTAGGAGGGATAAGAATTATTATTGTTATGCACCATGAAACTAGCTGACTACAATGCCTGCCTTTTATATTATCTCGGTAATACAAAAATTACCCAAAAAATTAATTTACTCCTAACGCAACAATATATGTATCAGTATCACGAAAGCATTATTAATTCGTTACCTTCAATGGCATGTAGATAATAGAAGTCAAATGATTGTTCATGTAGCTCTCTTGTTTTACGTCACTTAAAAACAACTTCCTATACATTGCGCGAAAACATACTTAAAGCGTATATATTTGTATTTTTTCTGCGTATATTTTTTTAAGGGGACATTTTTGTTGAACGTTTTCTGCTCTGGGCGCACGGAAAGGCGTTCGTGCTGAGAAACTTCTATGGCCGCCGATGACATGTCGTCAAACTGCGAAAATTGCAGACTTTCGACGGTAAACTTTGTCCCTTACTGTCGTTTCTTTCCACCTCGTTATGTAGCGATAAGTTCTCCACGATCGAAGAGTAGTTGTTGGTAGTCGGTGTTGGTAGTGAGTCCGTGGGAGGTAGACCTGTTGAGTGGCCGCAGCTACAGCGTCAGAAACTTGAACCCTTAATTGACGTAGAACGCTGTTTACAAATAACCCAGGCATCTTCGTAAATGTTTGGGTCGTGTGTTCACGTTATCTGAATAAGAATGCACGGAATAGTATTGTTATTCTAATGTGTGTCCCCGTGCGAATAATCGTATGGTAATTTTTTTCTTTAATTATCACATGTAATAAAAAAGTAATCATCTATTGTGTAATAGTTACTGATTTTGATCGAATAAACAAATTATGTATTTAGCACATAGTAGTATTGGTAGAAGTGGATGTTGTGAAAAAATGTGGTTTTTATTGTTACATCTCCGGCACCCGTCATCGTAGCAAGATCAAAAATAAATAAGTTTTTAATTTTGATCATAATCTTTTAAAAACAAAACGTTTCATTAAAATTGGTCGAGTAGTTTTGCGATAATCGAACAAGCAAACAAACATATGAATGTTCAATAATAATAGAGAGATTCAATAATAAATAATTCAGTAATAAACTATTTTAATTCAAACTATTTTTTACTCAATAATATAAAATTATCTATGTATGATACCAAATTTACTTGACTTAACTGCGTTTTTTTTTCCTTCTAAAAAGAGATAAATACATTTGAGTTCTTACTGTATTAATATGAAAAATAATAAACGAAAAATTTGAAAACTTTTTGTGTGTGCAGCAAAAATATTCCTGTATCTTCCACGTGTGTGTTACTTTGTATATTACGAAGCACACAACTCGAAAGCGTATTTTTTTACGATGATCGGTTACCTAAAATTCCAAACAATTCTTCGCTTATGTGAGGCCCATTGTTGGTAGAAAAGTCCTTAATGTACTGTAACTTGAACACACACATTTTTCGATACAATACACTGTAAACATCGCAGGTGTGAAGATTACCGCAGGTAAAAGCTGCTTGATTACGAACGCAACCTTTTTCGTTAAATTCCGACCGTTGTTGACGTACTAACGGTATACCTATACCGTAACCCTCGAGCATGATCACACATTTATTTATCTCACCGGTACTACGTGTGTATCAGTTGGTGGTGTGAAACGAGTAAAAGGTTAGCGTGTAATTTAACTAAAATAAGTAATAAATGTTGTGAAATTTATGTGGCACTTTTTCCTTTTTTATAATCGCTGGACGTGTTAAGAAACCAAAACTATTTACAGTTAAGGTTGACGTAATATTTGAAGTTAAGTATTGTGGCTTAGCAGTGCTTCGCGTCAATTTCCCCTTCAGATTTGTAGGAATGATTGGTGATTGCTTTCAAGAAACAGATTTATAATTCACATCAGTTACCAAGAGACTCTTGAGTGCAAGAGGTCGATCCATCACACATCTGTGAAACTTCACGCTCATCTTGTAATAAAAATAATACTAATACCCTCATTAACGCCTTCGAACTGTTTTATAGGGCCAGTATTCGTGACATGAATACGTCTTGTAAATTGGAATGCCAGTTTCAAAGTTACGTTTAAAGAACATAGGATATATTTTGAAACGTTATAAAATATAAACCGGGTTTAGTATATACGAGTTGCGCATATAAATAGGTATGCTTACTTAACAGGCCACTGCGAGTAATAGGCAAGTTTCTTAAACGTTCAATTTGAATCGAATGAAATTTATTTTGTACATAAAATATTGAACTATTTAAAATCATGAATTAGCCATGCTTCTGCGTTTTAGACGCGTTCAAGGCGAATATATCACCGACGTTTCGGTCGACATTGCAGTCGCCATCATCTGGGCACTGATGACAACGACAGTCAATGATCGCGAAAGCCTACATTCTTTATTATTTAAAACCACTTTTGAAAAGTTTTTAAAATGTATATATAACAACTGTAAGAAGAAATTACGAAGAGTAGTGCGAAAAAATTATACTGTTAAAGACAAATGGCGAAGTAATAAAATCAGAAATGCAAGAAACCACGATTATAAGAAAGAACAGTTTGTGACGAGTCCATAAAGGTGCCACTCTGGAATCGAACGGGCTAGACTGCAGGAAGAGGAAGATAGCTAAAATGGCGGATGTCGTTCGACCTAGATACGATCATTCCGTTTGCACGACGTATTCACGTTAAAACTTGTGGCAGTGTTTTTTTTAGTGAGAAGCTTGTCATCTGAAGTGACAAGTCCTATAGTGCACGCGCCTCGTGCTGAGTGACGTGGCCTGCACGTGCGGGCCCAGCGCCGGGCGGTACTTGCTTGCAGCTGCGTCCCTTTAGGCCCGCAACGAGACAGCGACGGTCGTACCCGGAGTGAAGACTAACGCAAAAAAATGGAAATTCATGTCTGACTCTGCTGGTGGTGTAAACATTGGTCTCACGAATATGGGATGCACCCGGCGGTTGATGAGGCAAAGACGAGCGCCACAAGAGCAGTTGTTAGCGCCTGCAGTACCTGGTGTCTGCAACCAGCCTGACCGAAGTGTTTGGCGAGCGGTAGACCTACTAGGCGCCCACAGGCAGTTTGCTAACATACTTCCACTCTGGAGGAATGTTTCTTAGTTCCAAACTCTTATACTATGCCCTTATTTATATTGATATAGTTTTTAACTATACCTTATTATTTTTCACTTGGTTTATATTGATTTTCTACTGATGACTATCATAAAACTATTTATTGATAACACTCGTTAGGCTTCTGATTGTACTGTTAACTTTCGATGTAAGGTGTCAATGAACATCATCTACGAATAAATATTTCAAATTTTTGTGCTTTATCTGTATCACTGTAAAACTAAACCTGAGATAAAATTAACCAAAGATCACACACTGACGAAACCGTTTCAGTTACTCATCTGGCTTGAATAGTTATCACAATCATTACGAAATATTTTCCAATTAGTCTTCTTAAAAAATATACCCAATATTTTTTGATAGGGCACGAAACCAGTTAAGTTACTACTCAATCCAAAAATCATAAATTAACTAGTATGTTAATGGAAGAATGTAGAAAAAATGGATACATTCATCATTAAGAGTACGTCTTAGTTTTCTTGAATTACAATCTATATCTAACGGTGAATTTTGTTTCATGAACAAAAAATATGCAAGTAAGATAGACATATATGCAAAATTCATGTAATCAAGCAAAATACTTGTAGGTTAATAAATTGATAAGTTTACCATTAGTTTTAATGTCAGAAATGTACAAGCCAGCCTTATATTTCAACTTAAAAACTAAAAAGGCTTTACATAGTATTAACGTGCTTAGCAAGAATTATATATTTGTAGCAATTATTACTAAAGTATAGCCTATGCTTTGAATGTATTATTCCACTTCTTTTTTAAACTGAAATCGGTTTTATCATCTACACGGGCGAGCTATTATTGAGTTTCTTGCATACTATAAGGACTGAAACACTCGCCAAAACCTGGTCTTATAAAAAAAAAGTTTCCGTGTGTGTATGTATGTACACGCGATAGAAGTGATAAAACACTTTAATTTTGCATGCAAATCATTAATATGAACAAAATAATGAAAGGACAGTAGTGATATTATAAATACGGTTTGCAAGTGTAAATTCAATAAATTAATTGTTTTAAATAAATACTCTGTATTCAATATTAATATAAACATGTGTATAAAAATTATTATTTTAGTTAGTAAAATAATTTAGATAAATGTATTTAACAATAAAATTCATTTTATATGATGCATGTTTATACTCATTTATTATTTTAATAATGTATTAAATAATGTAAAATTTATAATGCAAATAAATTATACATAAGGTAACATAACCTTCACAATATAAATACACTTGAAAAAGTTTATAAACACACTTTATATCACTAATATTTACAATAAATATTTTTAATGTTATGAAACAATATTTAATATCAGGCACTAAAGTATAATATTTAAACACTTAAATAATCCCATGAATATTTTGATGCATCGTGCGCGCGCTTCTTAAAAATTCACTAATTTTTTTAGTAACGCGCCTAAAGAAGTCTAACTTAAAAATGTATTTCCATAATTTAATTCCAGTATAAAGCAAACTAAGAAGATAATTAAAATATGAAAACAGTTGACGATGATCGGCTTGGCAGCTGCGCGCCCGTGCTCCCGCCTGCGAACTGCAAAAACCTCGGGCGCGCGCTCGTTACGCCCTCCGGCGCTCATGCAAATCACCCGCATTTCAATATTCCCGCCGGCACTTCCGGCATGTCTCCCGGCCGCGTGAAAAAGCTAAATTGTCGGCCGCGAGGACTGCGGCGCGTGAGGGGAATACCTGCGCGACACCGCAGTGCCTCGGCCCCTCCCCGCACCCCCATCCACCCCGCCCGGCCTCAACGGCCCTTGAATCGGGGGTTGATTCTGCGGCCTGCTCTCGCTCCCACCCCCACCCCCACCCTTCTAGTCGCCCCTCCACCCCCTCCACCCCCTCCACCCCCTCCACCACCTGTCGGGGCCTGAGCGCCCTCCGTCATTGTAGCCGTTACCGTGGTGCGACTTCCGGGACATTTTTACATAGTTTTTCGATTCATGGTTCATAGACCCCCAAGATCATCGAACTCAAAAGTTATATATGTGTGGGGTTGTGTGTGTGTTTTTTGTCTCTGTATATGTGTTTTTTATGTGTTTCTGTACAAAAACTTCTTATGGGCACGATAACTGCCATTCATTTGCACAAATCACTTCCAAACTGATACATAAAATAAGGTAATGTACAATCTCGGTCAAGTTATTTAATGGGCAAAATTCGACCAAAGGGTACAATTGGGAAAGGTTTTTTTTTTTAAAGAGAAATTTCTCAATAACACCATTTAAATTGCAAACATCTCATACTTATGAACTTAATATATATCGTTAGAGTAATACTAAAAATTTGGGTCA
>NC_086332.1:95166116-95171116 GCF_032445375.1 Bacillus rossius redtenbacheri
TCTCTCTGTCTCTCCTCTCTCTGTCTCTCTCCTCTCTGTCTCTCTCCTCTCTGTCTCTCTTCTCTCTGTCTCTCCTCTCTCTGTCTCTCCTCTCTCTGTCTCTCCTCTCTCTGTCTTGTCTCTCTCTCTCTCTCCTCTCTCTGTCTTGCCCTTCTCTCCTGTCTCTCCTCTCTCTGTCTTGTCCTTCTCTCTCTCTCTCCTCTTTCTGTCTTGTCTTTTTCTCTCTCTCCTCTCTCTATCTTGTCTTTTTCTCTCTCTCCTCTTTCTGTCTTGTCTTTTTCTCTCTCTCCTCTCTCTATCTTGTCTCTCTCTCTCTCTCCTCTCTCTGTCTTGTCTCTCTCTCTCTCTCCTCTCTCTGTCTTGTCTCTCTCTCTCTCTCCTCTCTCTGTCTTGTCTCTCTCTCTCTCTCCTCTCTCTGTCTTGTCTCTCTCTCTCTCTCCTCTCTCTGTCTTGTCTTTCTCTCTCTCTCCTCTCTCTGTCTTGTCTCTCTCTCTCTCTCCTCTCTCTGTCTTGTCTCTCTTTCTCTCTCCTCTCTCTGTCTTGTCTTTCTCTCTCTCTCCTCTCTCTGTCTTGTCTCTCTTTCTCTCTCCTCTCTCTGTCTTGTCTTTCTCTCTCTCTCCTCTCTCTGTCTTGTCTCTCTCTCTCTCCTCTCTCTGTCTTGTCTCTCTCTCTCTCTCTCCTCTCTCTATCTTGTCTCTCTCTCTCTCTCTCCTCTCTCTGTCTTGTCTTTCTCTCTCTCTCCTCTCTCTATCTTGTCTCTCTCTCTCTCTCTCCTCTCTCTGTCTTGTCTTTCTCTCTCTCTCCTCTCTCTATCTTGTCTTTCTCTCTCTCCTCTCTCTGTCTTGTCTTTCTCTCCTGTCTCTCCTCTCTCTCTTTCCTCTTGATGGGCTAGCTAAGTACATGTAATTTAGTAATTATTTCTTAAATATCCTGCTATAAAACAAGACACCAACTTCCTTATATTTTTTGTATCATATTAATTCGATTTTAAAATAGTATATCAAAGAAAGATCATTCTTCTTTGGTCTAGAAGTGCTCATATTTTATATACTGTGTCAACTAAGTGGCCCTTTTTTGCAAGAAAAGTATAGTAATAAAAAAAATCATTCCCCGTGAATCAATGTCTGAAATCGTCGTGTTTTTCATAATTTGGTTAAATTGACAGCAACATGTTATAAAGTTCTACCCAGATACGCTACTGATTTGGTCGACAACTATGATGGCTGTTTTTTTGTTATATCATGTGTGTATGACGTAATGACGTACTTGCTTAGGTGCTGTACAAACTATCATGCCCGCTTTTTTTTTTTTATCCGTTGAGGCATTGTGTATGATAGCATTGAATATATTAAATTATGATACTGTAATGACAACTATTGACCAAGCAGGATCTCACAACTCATTCATATAAGGCAATCATAACTGCCTGGAATGTGTTTTGAATCATATAATAATATCAATGAGTAGAGACCTGCAAAATTCGCGGATTCAATGACCTCCAGGATAGACTCTACTACACTCTACACACTCGGGCAAATGCCACCTGTTCATTGGCTGCTGACTTGTGAGTCGTCTCGACTGAGTGTCTGTGATTCGACACTTCTTTGAGCGAGGGTCTCTAATTGGCTCTCATTACTCCAGATTAACAGTGAACCAATTGCAGAAGCAGCGCTAAGGTATAATTATTTGAATTGTAGCATATCACGAAAAGAAATCCGCGAATTTTGCAGGTCTCTATCAATGAGTAATATTTATAACCTCGTGCTTTTTGTAGTGAATAAATATTGGTTTTGGGTCATTGTATTGAAATCGTATTGAAATCGTCATTTATAAAGATGAGACGTTACATGGGATTTAATATCCTCTGGAAATTAGATAACGTTAACTGCCAGTAAAAATCTGACCGTATTCAAATAAGTGAAAATATCAGCCGAAGCGGCTTCGACTTTAAAGTGTATGTAGTCTCTACCTCGACCAAAACAACTCATTATTGGCCGAGTATATTAACTCCGAAATATTATTATTGCTGCATTTAAATTAAAGGTGGTACTTTTGCGTTATGTAACGATGTATAAATCGAACGTTAATATCAAAAGCTGTGAAACAGCTACAACAGCTATTAATATTTCTATAAAAAATATAAAATTTGTTAAAAATCTCCGTGTATTGCTAGAAATGATATCTACCGTAGTACCTATATTAGACTGCTATTTATTCGTATTATATTTTTCTGTTTTACTTTTTCTGATTTTTCTTATGGCGTACAGTTTTATTAGTCTTTTATGACATCCTACTAGTACCTACAGATATTTGTGCGCTTCTCTTGAATTCATTATTCGTATTAGATTTTTTTAAGGGGTTAAAAAGGTCAACTTACCAATTTATAAATAATTTCTTACAAATATTTGTTGTATTAATAAGCAATATTACAACTTGTTTTCTTCACACCAGCCGTGTTGATTGGGTAAATTATACGTTGGCAATGAATTGGCCTACTCATGGTGGCTTCTATTAGTTATAATTCATTCGATACTCCTAAAAGATTTTAATATACCCATTCCGTTTCTGCAAGCAACACTAAATATAAAAATATTACAGTGCGTTTCATTAAAAAATTAAATTCATATTTTGCTTGCTGTGACTTTTCTTAGTGTAAATTTATAAAGAGACATGCCGCATGTGCACAAATAATTCTTCTCTGTGTACTGTTAGTGGCGTCCAAAGATATGTATTTAAGTCATACACACAGTGCTATTTGGACATTTGAATACTTATCTGTGATATTATACGTCTTATGCTACACCAAAAACATTCCAATAACATTTTTACCAATTTTTTCACACTCTTGGTCATGTCTTTTAAATAACCACAATTTTTTGTGTGTTACGTCTCAGCTCTCGGTATACGGCATGTAGTGGAATTAATTTCATGAATGTCGTGAATGCGACGGAAGTCAAGGAACGGAATTGTAACAACCAGTGCTGCTAGCTGTGGCAGATGGCGCGAACTAAAGTCTACAAAGATAAAGGGAAACTGTATAGTATTAACTGATTAATGAATTTTAACAAAATGGGCAGTATTTTAATAAAATTCCTTGTCGAAAATCAGATCAAAAGCCGGGGTTTAGTATTTTTCTTGGGGGGGGGGGGGAGGTTTATATTTTATTGGAGCCGTTTCGTTAAATAGTTTAAAATTTCAGTCTGCTAATCAAATGATCCAATAATCGACGATGGATTCCAAACTAAGTTTAGTTTTAATTATTAAGTTCATTGTACGATACAACATTGTAGAAATTCTGTTGCTTATTATCTTAGTAATGGTTTTTTTTTTTAACAAATTTAGGTGTTTTACTTGTAAATGGTTATGTTAAGATAGTTTTTGACATGCTGGTATGTAATCTTCTAATGCAAACATTTTAATATAATATATTGCTGGCGGATGTCTAAAATTTAATGTGATCCTAAGAAGCCCTCTAATAGCTGTACTCAGAATTGTACGCGTATACCATGTTTACTTGATGTGTAGTATGTTTATCTTTACTACGTATGCATTGACACCCTGATAAACCTCCAGTGTTGCAATTTGTCAGTTTTTTCAGCAAGTAGGCTTTAAGTGACTTCCAGCACTTTATTTGCATCTTGCCTCTCCATTTCATCAGAATCTCCTTGAAAGCGAAATGAAATTATTTTGAAAGAACAATTCAGTAAGTTTGCTGGTGAAAGGTTGAGTTTCTTTAAAAAAAAAAAAAAAAAAAATGCTCTTAAAGTTATTTTACAGATAAGGACGAATGTGTTGGGAAACACTAAGTGCATCGTCTGACTGCCACGATACAATTAAAATGCTTCTTTTAACATTGAATGCTCCGTAGAAACTCCTTCTGCAAACAAATGGTTTTGAGAAGGTTCTCGCCTTTTGTTCAGATGCACCTTTACCATCCTATATATCCGTGGTTGGGCTTAATTCTTGCACGTGCAGATCTTGCGTAACGTTGCAACGAGGAAAGGCGAGTAAGTTTGCCGTCTTTCCACTAAGATTTCTTTAAACATTAAATTAAATATAGGTTAAAGAATATGGATCTGTAATGGCAGGGCCCCAAATTTAATTCAGCAAACGACTTGAAAATAACAACCAGTTTTGACTATAGTTGATAATGCTGAATCTAAAGTTGTAATTTGTACCAGATACAAAATACGTATGCAGGGGGAAATATTTGTAAGTGGAAGTGTTAATAGAACTTTTCACATAAAGTTCAAGAATGGTTAATTATGAGTTAGTGTAAAACTCCATAAATAAATGTGTATTATTCGTCATGCCTCGAATAAGAGTTCTGATGACAAAACATTGTGCTTGTAATCTTGTTAAATTATTATTGTGTTACTGTGCAAGTGTCAGAATGAGCATTTCCGTGTGCGTGCCACTTGTGCCCCGTGTGATGCATGTTGCGCAATGCCACGCCTAACCGCTAGTGGAACTGCTGCCTTGCGGCGCGTGTGCTGGACCGAGGAGGCGGGCGGGGCGGCGGGCCGCTATTCCCGGCGCGCGGCGCAGTTTTCAAGATCAAGGTCGCCGCGGACGCAGTTGGCGTCGCTTCTCTGCTCCCCTCCCCTCCCCTTCTCCTTCCACTAACCCTTCCCTTCACTTCCGTCCTTCTGCGCGGTCTCCCCGCTACAGCGGCACAAAGTGCGGAACTCTGGATACAAGGAGTTCTGGTAACAAGATAAAATGTGAATACATGTCAGACTTTTTTTTTTTACGAATAGCTTACAGTGTTCTCTGATTAGTTCTTGCCATTTATTTCAATTTTTAAAGATACTTATTTAGGCGCGTTATGAAAAAAATATGAAAATTAATTTTTATGATGCGCGTGCACGTAGCAACGAAATTTTCATATTGTTGAAAACAAGGCTACATACAAATAAAATGATATATTTGCTCTAGTGATTGGTGTTTGATACTGGTCCATGAAATTAAAAAATATATTTATTGTAATTATTAAGGAT